>NW_026137676.1:0-162322 GCF_019393585.1 Leptopilina boulardi
GATCCACAAAGGAAAAAGAGGAAATAGTCGCCGCGTCGAAGACCTGGTCAACAGCCAACACGTGAAGACTGTTTGGAACAAATAGACAACAACGAACATTCTCAACAGATACTTTTATCTCCGGCACAACAGCGGCCTGGAGTAGGTGACTTGCAGCGACAGAGTGGCAGGAGAACATCTCATCAGAACTCTTCGAGATCCGGAACACAGCCTCTTCGCGATGAAGATCGACAGAGCGGGGACGGGAGTGGACATTCTCAGCAGTCGGTGCGAAGATACAGACAGGACGACCAAGGTTCTAACGACCCTCGAACAATCAGGCAGGCTGGAGATTCCCATAGAAGTTTGGTAAGAAATTCACGTTCAAATAAAAGACGCTTAATTTTAATTGAAGCAGCAGTGGAAAGAGCGCGACTAAAGCGTCGACTATTAGAAAATAGAGATACCGTAGAATTACACTTAATTAATGAAAGAACGGCCGCGATGTTGAAAGAGAATGAGGGTTCTGTTGTAAGTCCTCGGGAATCGGTTTTAACAAGGAATAATCGTACTGTGCAATCGCGTTTTTCCGAGATGCTTGGGGAGAATAATATGGGAGGTCGAAATTTGCAGGACTGGATAGATAGTGTCGCAGCCGGACGGGCTTCCCCAAATTCACATCTGGATGACCGTCATTTACCAAAACATGACCCTCCAGCTTCAACAGCACAAGTGCCAGATTCTAGGTTTGGTGATGTATTGATGGCAACTTTGAGAACCCTGCAGGAAGTTACCGCAAATGGAATCAATTCCAGTCGGTTAGTCAATAGATTCACCACTGCAAAATATCTGCCTTTATTTTCCAGAGATTCCTTAGAGTGGGTTAGATTCATGAGAGCCTTTGAAACATCGTCAAAATTGGGTGGTTACTCAGAAGTCGAAAATATAATACGACTCTATGAGGCATTAAAAGGTAATGCGAAGGAGGCTGTTGAGTCATCGATGGTAACAAACGCAAATTCAGAAAATATCATGAAAACTCTAGAGTTACGCTTCGGTAACTAAGATTTGGTATCGGAAAAAATAGTTCAGGAGATCAAAAAACTACCTAGTATAGATTCCGGCAAGATTGACTTGATTGGATTTGCGACGAAAGTACACAATGGGGCTACCACGATTTACTTAGTAAACTTAGCCTTAGTTTACGCGTACAATAGGCATATTAACTCAAATATTTCAGACAAGTCATGTTCTCAATGAAAGTCGAAAGTTTAAGAATAAATCTCCAAAACAACGGTGGTATTTGGTAAAAAATAATAGAGCTTGTTTTAAATGTCTTGGAAAGAATCACCGTGTTGCAAATTGCATGGTAATTGCATGCACAGTTGATAGTTGTGGAAAGCCTCACCACAACCTTCTACACGATAAATCGAGACAGATTAAACCTGACGAAAAACGTGCCGAACAAAGAACATCCGAACTGGTTCAGGAGGAAGATGCAGAAGTAGAACTGGTTAATACCTGACTCACTAGAGAAAGTATTGCTCAAAATCGTCCCGGTTACACTGATAGGTCCTTTAAACAAAATAAACACCTTTGCATTATTAGATGAAGGGTCTACTGTGACGTTATTAAAACTTCAGACTGCACGTGATATTGGGTTGTCTGAGCCAATTGTTCGACATACAATAAAGGGCCTTCGGAATCATGAAATTGATGTAGCTAGCGAAAAGGTAAATTTACAAATAGCAGGAGAGTTCGGAAAATTTAATCTAAAAAATATAAATACAGTAAACCATTTATCTCTACCTAGTCAATCAGTTGAGCCAAATTTAGTTAAGAAATTCAATCAGTTGCACAGTTTGAGTCTCCGATCTTATAATTAACAACTGACCGAGGTTCGATACCTGAAAAGGGTCGGTAACGTCTCGGAGTTTTGTGATTTGTACGGAAAAGTAATTAAACGGAAAATGGAGGGGATTATTCTCGAGGAAACGCTAACCATGGGAAAATCCGAGTTAGTGTAAATCGAGCTAGTTGTTCTTTTTCTTTTCAACAGTTACTATATACAGTTTTCGTTCGATAGTTTTCCTGTCGCTCGATGATCTTCCGAAAGCTGAAACGCTGTGTATTAAAATCGTCGAAAAAAGCGATGCGCCATCGAGTAATCGGAAAAATTCTGTACAAAACGCGACGTTCTTCCAAAAAAACCGAATAATCGAAATTACGAAAAGTGAGGTAAATCGGATAAACAAAATAGTGAAAACAAATTTAAATGTTTCCAGTGCGGAAAACCAGGCCACATAGCGTCGAAGTGTTGGTCGAAAGCCTAAAGTGATGGAAATAAAAACAAAAGGCGTCGTTATATGCGACTTCTTTTTCGAATGAGTGTCGCGAAGCGAATCCTGCGTTAATTTGCTCGACAAATGAAAAACGATGGTGCATGGATAGTGGCTGCACTGCACATATGAGTAAGGATATTAAGGTGCAATTGTGTAACATTAATTCCACCATTGAATGTGAAGTTTGTCTGCGAGGCAAAATGACTTGCCAATAGTTTCCGAAATCATCTTCGAGAAGTTTCGCTCCAGGTGAACTTATCCATACGGATGTGTGTGGACTAATGAAGGTCATGTCCAATGGCTATGCCAAATATTTCATAACATTCACTGACGACCCCACACACTGGACGGAGGTTCGTTTTCTTTGAGACAAGAACGAGGCATTCGAAGAATTCAAGGTTTTCAAAATCATGATCGAGGCACAATAGAATAAAAAGGTAAAATTCTTCCAATCAGATAATAGAACAAAGTATGTCAATAGACAATTTGACGATTTATTAAAGAACTTCGATATTAAGCCTCGACTGACGGTCCCCAATAACCCAGAACAAAATGGGGTATCCGAGCGGAAAAACTGCCCTCTTGTGGAAATGTCCCGATAACTATTGTTCCAGTCCGGACTTCTAGCTTCGTTTTGGACTGAATCGAACTCAACTCCCAACTACATCAGAATTCGTTGCCCTACTACTTCGCTGGATGGGAAAACCTCCTATGAGCAGTGGATAGGAGTAATACCAGACGTTCGAGATTTTCAGGAAGAATGAATACAGACAAATTTGCACCTTGCGCGCGAAAAGGTGTGTTTCTGAGTTTTGCTGCGGATTCCCAGGGCTTTAGAGTTTGGATCCCTGAGGAACATCGAGTAGAAGTTTTACGTGGCGCACAATAAAAAAAATATCAATACAAGGAGTTTTACCCGGATCAGTTATAGTGTACTTAGGGGTTTTTAGGGTAGCTGACCCTGTCCTTGGATCACGCTCCTCAAGGTGAGTGTACAATGAACTTAGTTTTACGTGCACGTAACACTAAACCCATTATAGACTCACCTTCATGCCGTCATGGTAGGCACTCGAAAGAAAAGTACGATGCAGAAAGTCATCAAGCAACCGCAGCTCTATATTGGTGGGTGACTTGACCTTTAATGAGTATAATGCTATAAGAAGTAATGTTTGCAGTAAGAAAGTAGACAATTTGTGTCATTTGTCGAAAATACGTTGTTAGTAGACTCCGAAAAAATGTATAGATTCAATTAAATCTGCTTATACGAATCGGCCTTTTTATTAGTAGGTAATTACAAAATAAAGGATACTCAATTTTGTAAAATTTCAAGAATTTTTAAAAATTTGACCTCTAGATACCCAGATTAAGGTAAATCCGTCATCTACAAAATTTTGTCTGTAACGTAAAATTCAATGTTTTTTCGTTTAGAAAAAAATCCTGACGCGATGGAACAAAACGGACTTCAGATTCGTGATCACAGACCCCAAAATCATATAAGGGTACGGTCACACTATCTCAAGCATGCAAAAACATTTGTCCGGTCACACTTTAACGAAATCTAGTGATTGTTTAATAACTTTCTAGTAATTTTCCAAAAATTTCGGTTGTAACTAGAAAGTTACTAAACATTCACTAAATTTCGTTAAAGTGTGACCGGCCAAATGTTTCTGCATGCATGAGATAGTGTGACCGTACCCTAATACACCAGGTTTGGTCAAAGGAACCTTTCATCGATTTTTTGGGACCTATCTTATTTTTTTGTTTACAACTATACCTTTATTCCTATATTTTTTGGTTAACCAAATGTTCTTCTCCAAAACACTTTTACGAGTTTCTCCATAATTCCAAACTAGCTCTGTACTAGGTTCAATATCCTTAATCGACACAAAAAAAATTCGAGGTGAGTCATCAGTTACGTGAATAATGGGTTTTAAATTAGCATCAAAAGAATGATTTATCAAACGTCCTTTATGTTCCGTTTCACGTGTTGCATCAATAAAGTGTTTTTTTCCTTTAAACACGAAATCCAATACATAACAGCCCAACGATTGTTCAGTATAAGTCCTTTCTCGGTTTTTTATTTCTGTTAAATCTGATATTAATTCACCAATATACTCCATTACAACTTCACCTTTTTTAATGAACTCTTTATTAAAAACTCCTCTATTTTTTCCCACCACATAACGTATTTCAAAAAGGCTTTCATTCACATTTTCGAAAACATTAGTAACTACTTTTTTGTCGGCACTACGCAAAAACATTTTCAACGCTCACTGAAAAAAACGAATAGTGTGCAATAATATGTAACAGTTAACACTAAAATAAGTTGAAAAATTTTTTTAATACAACTGTAAGAAACGAGGAATGCGAATGGAGATAAATTGTTCCGCTAGGATGAATAGTGTTAAAAGAATATTGCTTTATTATAAAAAAAGCTTCATAATAGCGAAAATTTCCTTTGATTTTTTAGAGATCTGAACACTTTTGTTAAATATATGTAGTTTCACATGTAGATAACAATAAAAATAAAGCGTATGTCTTAAAGGTGATAGTCATAGTGTTGTCAAGGAATTTGGGGATGTATCAAGAAGTTCTAAAAATCAATTGTTAAAATTTTTATTTAATAGAATTTCATTCGATGTAATTTCCATTAATCCAAATTTTATATGTTCGGTACCCAATAAAAATTCACTAAAATGGTTATCATGTTAAGTAGAAATTCGACCAAATTAAATTCTAACAAGTGAAATTTATTTATTTCCGGTTTTCTTTAACTTTGTCCTAAACTCGACGTGCTAGACACTTCTATATAGGCTTAAATTAAAGTTTCATTTTAAGTCCCATATGCGCATAATAAAAAAAATTTTGAAAAAATGGAGGTAATGATCCTAATAAACTTTTTGGGTGATTTAAACCTAATTTTTTTTTAAATTAAAACTTTTTTTATCTTCCGCATGTAAGTCTTAAAGTCTAAGATATAAGCTTTAATTGAAGCCTATATAGAAGTCTTTGTCACGTCATGTTAAGGAGAAGAAAATACTGAAAACCCTCAAAAAACGGTTTTTGGAGACTTTACCCCCACTTTTCTCAAAATACTGACGTGATACGCAATTTTGGAACCCTGGATCATGTTCAGCACACAAAAATACATTGGAAACCTTTCTAATATTAAAAAAATAAATACCGTATAGACGTGTGTCACCAAAATATTTTCTCACGACAAGGTAGTTAAGCAAGCTTTCAAGCAATGTGCAGACGCTTGTGAGGCTACGTGTATCGAACCGCATTTGCTTTATGAATGGAGGCATAATCTCGTTTGCAAACCACTTACAGTTATTCAAAATGACCGTCACCCTCACGCGCACGGGCGATAAGCAAAAAATTTTTTTGTATCCTATATCCGAAAGTATGTACTTCCCGTCTTAATTTTCTGCTGGGAATAGAGGCTTTTTGGCCTGCTTAAACCAACGCGTGCTCTGATTGGATATGATATTTTCATCACTCGCTAGTATAGCAACCACATAGAAAATGAGTAAACAACTGGGGAAATGGCGTTCAGATTTTATAGCACAGGGTTACATATAGAAAATTTTTTGTATAACAGGCAGCTGATTTTTGATGGTATTATTTAAAAAGCTACAACGGCAAATACTCATTCAAAACCACTGAGTAGTGCACAAGTAACCATCGAAACTCAAGAATCTGTTTGCAATTTGAATTGGTCAGATTTTTCTGAAGATTTTGTCTTTGACCCAATACCAGGTAAGTAAAAAGAATACTTATTTTATTACAAAAACCAATTAAATGTTAATTAATTGTAGAACTCATTTTTTTCTGGTAGAGGTGTAATAAGTGGGTATACAACAGCAAAAATGATCCAATAATTTTACCAAAAAACAGGGGAAGTTTTGAAGATTTGGACAACCGCAATGAAAATCACAATGACATAATCACGGTACCCTGGAACCAATCTCAACCCTCAACATTCTCCCTTTCAAAAATTCCTGTTGCAACTTGTTCGGGGTACCTCACTGAGTATTTTTCAACAAGAAAAATCAAAATCCGTCGGGCGCTTTTTTTTAATTTCAATTTTTGTGATTTTAGCGCCAAATTAAAAAAAAAACTGGTTTTTATAATTATTTAAAGTAAAATTCAACTTCACATGGTCAAATTTTGTTCCAGAAATTATAAAAAATCATAATTCCGGTAGAAATTTTTCTGTAGAATCAAAATCTGACATTGGCTTTCGAATTAAAAGCAGAGGAATCCCAGAAAATCCGGAAAACTGTAAATATTCTAAAAACAATCTCACCGTAGCGTCGTTTTTTCCAAATTGTCTGTTAAATTTTATAAAAATAAGAGCAATTTCAAAATTTATCAAAATTTCCCATTAAGTAACAGTTACATTTTCAAATTTACAAAACAAAATATTATAGAATGAACATTTTTTTGTCAGTGATTAAAATTTTGAATTTAAAAGTTAACAAAATCTAGGTTTTTTATGTTTACGACGTTTCTACTGATTTTAAATTTTCTGATTTTAAATTTGCTTTCTGTTATTAAATATGTAAATATATAAACAATTTTTAATTCGTTTCTAGTCTGTTTTTTTTCCAAGAAATTTGCGCCTGCGCCAATTAATCTTGGCTTTTTCATAAAGAACAATTTGTATATTTCGAAAACCAACGCAGCAGTTTTGTGGAATTTACCACTGCTGTTTGTAGATGGCGTAAGGAATTCTGTGTTTAATACAGAAAAAAAATTTCGACACAGAAAACATGAAAAAAACGACAGTGAGATTGCTTTTAGAATATTTACAGTTTTCCAGATTTTTTGGGATTCCTCTGCTTTAAATACGAAAGCCAATGTCAGATTTCGATTCTACAGAAAATTTTTCACCGGAATTATGATTTTGTATAATTTCTTGAACAAAATTTGACCATGTGAAGTTGAATTTTACTTTAAATAATTATAAAAAACAGTTTTTTTTTAATTTAGCGCTAAAATCACGAAAATTGAAATTAAAAAAAAGCGCCCGACGAATTTTGATTTTTTTGTTGAAAAATACTCAGTGAGGTACCCCGAACAAGTTGCAACAGGAATTTTTGAAAGGGAGAATGTTGAGGGTTGAGATTGGTTCCAGGGTACCGTGATAAGTTCGACACTAAAAAATCATAATTTAAAATTTGAAAATTTTCCTTTTAATAATTCTGTATTTAACGTTACTTCTTGTAATTATAATAAAGACAATATCTCATGAAATCCCTTAAAATAAGTAAAAAAAAGAAAACACGTATAAAATTGATGTTATAATTAATATTTTTAATAATACTATATAAATTAATATATTAATTAATAATATATTATTTTTGAACAATGATAGATTCATGTTTAAGGGGGAACTCGTAGTTGTACCGCCAAAAGATAGACATTTTTCATGAATTTTTTTCTCGTAAACCATTAAGTGTTTTTAAAATATCGATTTATTAACTAAAAGTACATAATTTAAACTTGAATTTAAAAAAAAAGTTAAAAATATTGAACAGTTCTGAAGTTATGTCTCGTCAAAGTGACGTCCTTCTGAAAAACATGTTTTGCGGTGACCAACACTATCGAAATTTAGTTCGTCTGGTATCAAAAATTGAAACGGTTTTACATTTATTGAAAGATTATTTGGTCTTTAATCCGAGGATTTAAAATAAAAATATTTGACAAAATGGTGACCTGACAAAGTTCAACGTTCGAGTTTCTTTAAAAAAAAGCGGTCGTTTTTTAGCTGTAAAATTAAAAGTTTTGCATAAAAAATCAATCCTTCGATTATAGACTAGATTATTATATATTGAAAAAGTATGTTAAATTGCAGGACAATCGGTTCAGTAGTTCTTAAATAAGAGTGATCACCGACTTCGAAAATGTAGTTTTGAGAAAATCGTGTTTAATGTTTAAAGCAGATGAAGCTGCTTCCAAAATCCCGATTCAAATATAAAGGTATAAAGACCCACACGGTTGATAGCCTGTTCTCGATCGACCTGACGCGCCTCCATTTCAGCCAGTATATCTCATTCAATTTTCACCGGATCATTTTAAAATTTTGTAGACAAATTTCTGATAACATATACTCCATGAAATGCAAGAAAAAAATCGATTTTTTGAAATTTACAACTGCGAGTGCCCCCTTAATGTAAATAAATACTATTAAAAATAAGTTTTATATGTATGAGCAAATTTTAAATAATTCCTGAATTTTACTGTTCTTTTCTTCCAGTTCCTTATTTTTTGGATTTTTTTTACATTTGACATAAAACACTTTTCATGCCCTTCCCTCCCTGACGAACAAAAGCGTTGGCTTTACTTTGATTTTGTAAAAGTCGAGTGGTCAAACCTTAGCAGACAAGCACATTTTAAAATTCTTCACGAGAGGGCCATAAGGACTCGCCGGTGCAAGCCGCAAAAGTAAAAACGAACACTCGTAATTTACAACGCTATTTTATTATTAAACGTACTTTTGACTGGAGATAAAGAAGCATTGGCTTTGCGTTGGCTTTCTATTTGAAGGTGATTCTAAAACAACTTTTATTGGTACATGTATCTAAACAATCATGAGTGGATTTAAAAGCGCTGGATTGGTTTCCTTTTGATCGAGATTCTGTAAATTACAATATTTTAGATAAGAGAAAGAAGAAAGTATTGAAAAATGAAGTCGAAAAATCAATATATACTTGTAATGTTTTTGTATCTAAGGTTGGATTTACATGTTGAAGTAAATGCAGAATGCAAAACCGAAAATAATGAGAGTGAAAAGGACAGGGATATATCACTATCCTTTTCACTCTCAAATAGTACAAGCAGATATAAATAATTTACTAAGAAATGTTGCAGCAGAAAAAGCTCTACAGAAAAACGATTTGCAACATAATTCAGGCGCATTAAAAGGTTTTCAAGCAACTGAAATTGTCCTTATAAAACAATGCAATCCCATGATTTTAGAACACATGGTTGATTTAAATTCTATTGAATTTTTGTCTGAAGAAAATTTATCATCTACTGCACATAAATCTGGATATTCTCTATGCAATTTTAATTCTTCTGCATTTTTATTAGACGCAAGTGGAGATTGTGAAGTCAGTAATAATATAGAAATCATGCAAAGTAATATGAACATCATGGAAAATATAAATAGTAAAGGTAAGAATTTATAATTCGCATATGAGGCTCTGCTAATCAAATTTTTAATTTATTTATTGTTTTCAGGTGTAATTTATGTGGCAAAAAATAATTTTTTGGATCCAAATGAAAATTTTTCATCTAAAAATGTAAACAACGAACCTTTCAATGACATCCAATCTAAGATTATGGTAAAGGAAACATTAAACTTAACTCAGGATGAAAAGGATCTCAGTGAAATTAGGAAAATATACTTCAAGTATTGTATTAATATTTGTGGAAATTAAGTTAATAAAGTAACACACTTTATATCACCGAAAAAAATTATTAAAAAAAGTACCTTTTTTACACCGAATTAACCATACCCCCCTTAAGTAACGAAATTTAGGCAAAAGTAAGCACTCCTTCCTTCAAATCGATGCTATTTTTCGAAAAATGCATTTTTTTAAAAAACGGATACCAAGTAGCACGGAATATTACTTGAATGTCACGGTGATATCAAGTGAGAATATTCCCGTTAAATTCATGTAATATTTAGGGGATATCCCTGTGATATTGAGGGAATATTCCCCTAGAATTGAGGGAATATTCCAGTGACATTGATGAGATAATTTAAAAAACCGCTGCCAAGTTGAAGTGTGAACTTTTTGTGTTCATAAAATAAACACTTTGCTTCCCCATGGAGATTTTATGTGATCAATGTATAGTATCTTACTTAGTATTATAATAGTTTTAAGAAGGTGTTAAGATGTATTTTTGAATATTTGCAGTAATAGTTTTTTAACATCAATAACTTTGTAATATTTCTCAATGAAATGTTCAATAATAGGTCAATTGATTCGTTTTTAAATATTCTCCAAGTTGTTCATTATAGTTAATAGATACATAAACATTTTTTAATAAATAAGGCTAAAAGGCAGGCTTTTATAGTATTCGACATCTTTAAGAAAATGTAGTGTATATACACACACACGGAACGGCATTTTTGGAAATGCGATTTTTGGATTCCTGAGGTCAAAAAACGTAAAAATACATCAGAAAATCAAGTTCGAAAAATTTCGGTATTAGAATGCTTCCTCCATGAGGAAGCAAAATTCTAAAAAAATAGTTATTTATGATACAAGTGCGTAAATTAAAGTAAAGTGATGCAAATCACATTTGTATAATCAGATTTACGCACGTGTATCATACAACATTTTTTGCAACACCCACCTCTAAAGTTAAATACCTATTATGAAGAATTCCAACTCTCTATCAGAATAATTTCGATTGTACAGAATTAAAAAAAACAATCGAAGATCAGGAAAAATATCATTAAGCGGTAGGGTATAAATTTAAAAGTAAAGTTCTTTCTTTAATTTTGTGGTTTTGTATGGTCTAAAACAATCCTTATATTAGAGATATATATGAAATAAATTTCGGTGCTAAAGTAATATTTCAGTGCGTAAAGTGAATCACTTTACACACCGTTTGAAAAAGAGCTTCTTTACACACTTTTCGGTGTGTAAAATTTAACTTGAGAGGTTAGTGTTGCAAAAAAAATTTTTTTCTATTTTTTTTCCATTTATTAATTTTTTTATTTAAATATTCAAAACAAACATCATTTTAGTATTTTATAAATAACAGGAATATTATCTTAATATCACATCAATATTCCCTCAATATCAGAGGAATATTCCGATCAATATCATAGGGTTATTCCCTCAATATCAGAGGAATATTCCGATCAATATCATAGGGATATCCCCTCAATATCATAGGAATATTCCGATCAATGTCATAGGGATATCACCTCAATATTTCATGAATTTCACGGGAATATTCCCTCGGTATCATACAAACATCACGCGAATGTCACAGGAATATCACCGTGGAATGTCTCCATGAAGCGGACATTATGATATCGCCTTAATGTCACAAGAATATTCTCGCATATCACCTCGGCATTCAAGCAATATTCCGTGCTACTGGAGATTCGTATTTCGCTAGATTTGGAACTGTAGAAACTAATGCTTTTTTATTTTAATCTAGCTCAAATATGGACCGAGTTTTATAGTGCCCACCGCACTTGAAGAAAAAAATATATTTGAACGATCCCGGGTGAAATTTTGAGGAATGTAGGTTTAGGCAAATGTAAGGGGGTGTTTTTTAAAGGGTTGTAAAGTATTGTAAATTTTCGAAAATGAAAGAGATAAGTAAAATTGCCCTAAAATATAAAAAAAATCGAAAATTTGTTGCTTTTATATATATGTACATGTGTTTGGTCTCAAGAAAGTATTATTTAAAAATGAATTATCTACAAAGTCACCGATGGGGTGATATCTACCCCTATTTAGAAAAATTATATCCAATCCAAGAAGTTTCATTATTATTATAATTATAATTTACATCTTGTCAGGTACTTATAAAAATTTTGAAATTTATATGAAATTGTTAATTTCGACGCCTCCCGTTAATAAGATGCCCGTTCATTTGTCAGAATAATAAAATGCCAACTCGAGCTCAGTTCAATATGAAGCTAGTTCAATTGTCAAAATAATAAAAGGCTATCTCAGTTTCAGAATAATATAATCCTATCTCGCATTAAATTCGAATTCAAGTTTTCGTAAATTAAAAAAAAAGTTTAAGTCGATCAGAATATTAATTCATACTTTTTAATGATTAATTAGTGATTAATAATTATTAATAAAATAAGAAATAGAATAAAAAACAAATAATAAAGTAAATGAAAATAAAAAATATTATTAAAAAAGAAAAAAATTAATTTAGCCTTGAATTATTTATTACTAATATTATTTTTTTTATTATAATTTTTTTATTTTGTTAATTATTAATTAATCATTACAAAATATTAAATAATATTCCGATCGAGTTAAAAATTTTTTATTTTACGAAAACTTGAATATTTTTAACTCGATCGGAATATTATTTAATAGTTTGTAATGATTAATTAATGATTAACAAAATAAAAAAATTAATAAAAAAATTATAATAAAAAAAATAATATTAGTAATAAATAAGTCAAGGCTAAATTAATTTTTTTCTTTTTTAATAATATTTTTTATTTTCATTTATTTTATTATTTGTTTTTTATTCTATTTCTTATTTTATTAATAATTATTAATCACTAATTAATCATTAAAAAGTATGAATTAATATTCTGATCGACTTAAACTTTTTTTTTAATTTACGAAAACTTGAATTCGAATTTAATGCGAGATAGGATTATATTATTCTGAAACTGAGATAGCCTTTTATTATTTTGACAATTGAACTAGCTTCATATTGAACTGAGCTCGAGTTGGCATTTTATTATTCTGACAAATGAACGGGCATCTTATCAACGGGAGGCGTCGATTTCGATATAATAAATTTTATCTTATTATTCAAGAATTTAATTATAATAAAAATTAAGTCCATATTTCATTATTTATTACAATAATGTCAAGTTGGGGTTTGCAATAATATTAATAATAATAAAATACAAAATTATAATTTTTTAACCTTCTAAAATAATAATGAAACATTTATACAAAACTATTCAAAGATTGTAGTTATAGTAAACGAATGATTATTTGCTAGACTAGTCAGTGACACTTATAAAAAGCAAAAAATTCTATTTAAAATGCTGTTATTTTCAAAACAAACACTTTATGATCAAAACGGAAAAAATTAGAAGAAATTAAGGAAACCAGATTTTTTTAACAAACAAAAACAAGTAGGGTGTCCTTTATGTTCATTTTATGAACATTTTGCTCCCTCATTATATGATGCAAAAAGTTTGCTTCCTCATGGAGGAAGCATTTACACTGAGATTAATATACATAAAAAAATTGTGTTGGTTTAAATTCAAGTTTAAACATAAAATAATTGTATTCAATTTCAATACAAGTAAATATATTTAATATTTGTATACAAGAAAATGTACATGTTCTTGTATACAAATATTAAATATATTTTTGTACACGATCTTGTGCAAGATCTTGTACAAGTTCTGATACAAGAACTTGTTCCAAATTCTGGTGCCGAAATTGTACCAGATCTTGTACATGTTCTCACCAGAACAGATACAAGTTCAGCTCCTAAACATGTACATTTTCTTGTACAAGATCTTATCACATAAAAAATAGCAATCATTTCTTTTTATTAGTTCTTCATTAAGTCTTTTAATTTAAATCGAATATAAACTTTATATATAGCAATCGATTCGTTTTAATGCAAGGAATACAATTATTTTATATTTAAACATGAATTTAAATAAACACAAAATTTCTTTGTTAAAATGTAAATTTTTTATTTTTTAACTTTCATTAATTGTTTTAATTTAACGCAAATGTATACTTTATACGTACCAGTCGATTCGTTTCAATGCAAGGAATACAATTATTTTATGTTCAAACTTAAATTTAAATAAAAACACAATTTTTTAAGCTAAAACATAAATTTTTTATTTCTTAAATTTCATTAATTTCATTCAAATGTATACTTTCTATATAGTAATTGATTTATTTCAATGCAAGGAATAAAATTATTTCATATAGGGTCAATCCATTATATTTCGAATGAAGTCGTCGCTGACTAATTTTTAAAAATTATAATACTTTGCAGGAATGATTTTGAAGTTATCAAGATCACGAAATGAAAAGAATTTTATTAAAATTTTAATTATTTATTGCAAAATATGAATTTAAAGTATATGAGGTGCTGAAAACTGTCAATTTTTTAGCCATTAGAAAATATGCAAAAAAAACAGAATTTACCATAAAAATAAAAAAAATTGTTGTAATTTACTAAGAATGAATAAATTTATCATTATCAATTGATATAATTATTTAAATATGTGAAATAATATATAAAATATGATTTTCAAGTTCGCCTGTCAAATAACCTAAATTTGCAAATTTCATCTATTAAATGTGAGAAAGAGAAGTCATTAAATTGAAAAAAACCTTACCAAATATAAAGTACCTGTGACTAACTTTTAGTTTTTCTTAGCACTTTTTTCCGTTTTTCTTCATAAATGTAAAATAAAAAGCAATAAAAATTGGCACTTTGCTTATTTTCACTATTTTCAAATGTAAATAACTTTTTTGGAGAAAACTGAAAAATTACAAAACTTGGGCAATATCTAATTGATCACTAAATACATACACTGGAAAAAAATTCGCTTTGGTCCCGAAGATACTTTTTGAGATAATTAAGTTTAAATTTTTCACAATTTTTATCAGGTTAATACATGTAGTTTTTTAAGAACGAAGTTAGGTTTTATTGGTTAAACATTTTGAACTAACTTCAATTTTATAAAAATCACATGCATTAACCTGATAAAAATTGTGAAAAATTTAAACATAATTATCTCAAAAAGTATCTTCGGGACCAAAGCGAATTTTTTTCCAGTGTGTGTATTTAGTGATCAATTAGATATTGCCCAAGTTTTGTAATTTTTCAGTTTTCTCCAAGAAAGTTATTTACATTTGAAAATAGTGAAAATAAGCAAAGTGCCAATTTTTATTGCTTTTTATTTCACATTTATGAAGAAAAAAGGAAAAAAGTGCTAAGAAAAACTAAAAGTTAGTCACAGGTACTTTATATTTGGTAAGGTTTTTTTCAATTTAATGACTTCTCTTTCTTACATTTAATAGATGAAATTTGCAAATTTAGGTTATTTGACAGGCGAACTTGAAAATCATATTTTATATATTATTTCACATATTTAAATAATTATATCAATTGATAATGATAAATTTATTCATTCTTAGTAAATTACAACAATTTTTTTTATTTTTATGGTAAATTCTGTTTTTTTTTGCATATTTTCTAATGGCTAAAAAATTGACAGTTTTCAGCACCTCATATACTTTAAATTCATATTTTGCAATAAATAATTAAAATTTTAATAAAATTCTTTTCATTTCGTGATCTTGATAACTTCAAAATCATTCCTGCAAAGTATTATAATTTTTAAAAATTAGTCAGCGACGACTTCATTCGAAATATAATGGATGGACCCTATATAAACTTGAATTTAAATAAACACAAAATTTTTTAGCTAAAATGTAAATTTTTAATTTTTTAACTTTCATTTATTCCTTAAACTTAGATGGAATTAGGGAACTTAACATTTTTCGTACAAAAGGTGCAAAAAACACTATTTTGCTAATTGCCGCTTCCTATTAAATTTTCGCTTTACAAAATGCAGTTTTCGGATTTATTCATGAAATTATTATATTAGGATTATATTCTAGATTGTTTAATATAATAATTATTAATAAAAATTCACATTGTTTTATTCTAAAAAACCAACCCCATAGCTCAAAAATTTACAGACATATGGCTTTCGTAAAAAACAATTACTTACAATGGTAATAAACTACAATATATGAAAACCTCGAAAGGGTTAGCTTTGAGATACAGTATTTCGGAAACTATTAGAGCTATCACATTATTCTTTAAAATAATTTTTGATTAAGAAATTTTTAAATTTTCGCCAAGATCTTTGTCGAATGTTCTGCAGTTCTTAATTTGCGACAACTGTCAATTCGGATTTAAAGAATTGTATCTAATAATAAGTTGTGCAAATAAAAATTAGGTGAAGTGGAAATTGACATTTTAAAATATGAATAAATTAACATTCTACATAGAACGATAATACAAACTAATAATTTTGTTATCATTCTACAAGAATAATGAAAGATTTATACAAAAATATTCAAATCTTGTAGTTACAGTAAGATACCTTCTATTATTTGATAACATAAACTCCATATCCCATTTTGCCCTCAATTTCGAAAAGAAACTAAAATAATATTTAAATCAAAAATATGATTCAAGAAACAATTTAGAGTAGTCATGACAATTATGAAAAGCAAAAATGCTACTATTATAAAACAAACACGTTCTAATCAAAATTGAAAAATTATAAGTAAATAACCGAAAACTGTTTTTTTCAAAAAACAAAATTAAATCTGTCATATTGGTTCTATAATATGAACAATATGACAATAATTGGTCAATTATGTCTGCGAATAAAGTCAGATATTTTTTCCTTCCCCACTTCCCCCAAAAAAATATATATAGAAATTATGTTAAATGTAATTCCGAAAAAAAAAAATTGGTGTCAAAATAATTCTGTAAATAAGTTATTCACGCGTCTCATAATTGAAGCCGCGCGTCGAAGAGGGATCTAACTATAAAATGTTAGTTTTGAGAATAATGAAAAAAAGTGAAATTAATTTGATTAATTTGATTAATTAGTAAAAAAAGTTTCCAAAATCAAAAAAACTAGTCACTTTGATTCCATTTCTTTTCACTGAATCAAATACAAAATGCACATTTCGGAGATATTCAAGAAATTATTATATTTGGACTGACACACACACAAATATATATATATATATATACCTTATTCGTCGTACAATTAAAATATATTTTTTAATATTTTTTCGAAATTATATATAATTTACTTATATAATACTTGGACTACGACTATCTTCCATGAGGTCTACAATGAAAATGGACGAGTTGAAGTTTACTGACTGAAAAGCATAATGCTGATTCTGCACTGAAGGCTTTAGGCCGATTCCAGAATTAAGGCGCTTGTACATCTCACAATTTCTGAGTATATTCAGAATTTGTCAGAAATTTCACTATCTTTGATTGGTTTTGCTCATAGAGAATTTCGAAATTTTCCAATCTTTTGGAAATTCTTTATGTGCAAGGCCAACCAAAATTAGTATAACTTTTGACAAATTCCGAGTATACTTAGGATTTGTGAAGGGTACAAGCGCCTTTAGGCTGTGTCAGTTCATCGAGATATTTCGAGTTCAAGATATGACGTCAGAGGCCTGGAGGGACAACAAACAGACGACACAATGTTATTCTTATGGGGAAGAAAATTAGTTTCCACTTTCATCAATTTTATTCATACTGTAAACAGGGAAAACGCTTGTTGACATATAATAAAATTAAAATGTGTGTTAATAATTAATTTTGTTATATATTTGATTCAATTACATTGATAGATTCTCTTAATTCGTGATAAAATATAAATTTTAAGGTTAGAAAAGTTTGTTTACAAACGTGAAATCTTTTACTGCTGTGGTAATTCCCACTTAAAATATACATTTTATATCTTTTTAATAACATGCATACTGGATATTGTTTAATAATGTTGTTAAAATGTAAAATGTGATTAGTAAACAAACTTTTCTAACCTTAAAATTTATATTTTATCACGAATTAAGAGAATCTATCAATGTAATTGAATCAAATATATAACAAAATTAATTATTAACACACATTTTAATTTTATTATATGTCAACAAGCGTTTTCCCTGTTTACAGTATGAATAAAATTGATGAAAGTGGAAACTAATTTTCTTCCCCATAAGAATAACATTGTGTCACACCTAGAATCGACTCTGACGTCACAAGTGACAGAGCTTAATTGTATAAGGCCAACGCAGAAATAAAGACGGACGCAAAATTACGGAAGCTTCCACGCGACACCTCGTAACGTGGCAAAACCAACTTATGCTCGTTTCATATTTAGCATACAGAACATCGATGTTTCAATGTTCTTGTCGTAAAGAACACACAAGTTGGCTCGGTGGTTCGATTGTTGCTCATTATAAAATCATTATAAGATGAAATATTTCTTACGTTGAATAATTTGATTAAATTTTTTAATTTTAAATATAGAGAATATCTTTATTTTAAAGTAAGTTGGATTCTTGTGTTTTTATATAATATGAAATAATATAATATATAGATTTATTTTTATATTTTGTTTAAATATATACAGGATGTTCAAAAAGTATGGAAAGATGCAACTTTTTGAGCTTATGGCCGTTACCGAATTGGGGTTTTTGTCGCACTTTTGACAAAGTGTATACTCGGGAAGTATGCTGTGCCTTTTTTTCGCACGGAAATATAAGCACACTGCATACTTTTCTAGTATACACTTTATCAAAAGTGCGCTAAAAATCCTAATACGGAAACCGCCTAAGTAAGTATGCAGTGTCCTTGTTTTTCCACGCGAAAAAAAGGACACTACATACTCTTTTAGTATACTAGGAGTATGTATAACGACATTTCCGTTCCCGACTTCTATTTTGCTTAAGCTGAGTTCAGAATAAGCACGTTAAGCGCTACGTTATATCGTTAACGTACTGACGTCACAATGTTATTTTAAATGTGTGACATCACACGTTAATGTTATAACGTACCGTGTAACGTTGAAGTGTTATGTCACACAATTGAAATAGCATTGTGACGTCAGCACGTTACGTTATAACGTGCCGCGTTACGTGTCCATTCTGGGCTCAGCTTAAGGCCTTTCTCCAATAGGATCCTAAACTCTTGCGTTGCGTATGCATTGCGTCGGTTGCTATTGGCAACCAATGCTAAAATCAACGCGTCAGTCACGCAACGCAAAAGTTTAGGTTCCTATTGGAGAAAGGCCTTTAAAAGCATTCGTAAACGTAGACGTATGACGTCACAAATGCTAAACTACGGAAGCCTGCACGGCTCACGAGCGTCTCGGACGCAAGTGGCGGTGTTTCGTACCACAAGTGGCACGAAATCCGTCCAACTTGTGGCAAGTTCGTTAGTTCGTGCCACTTGTGGAAAGTGGATTTCTTGAAGGGTCATTCACAAATATGACAATTCCGTTGTATTCTGTTGCCGTCTATTTCGTCAGTGCTTTTCATTTCAAGTATAATTTCATCCGGGCAAGTCCGTTTAATGTTTTTGAATAAAAATGAATTTGTTATTTTTTAATTGAAAATATATGTAAAAGATTACATTTCAGTGTAAACAAATGATATTGACATCTTTATTAATCTTAAATATTCATAAAAATATACTTTTAATTTTAAAAAATAAAATCCTCTTCATGTATTTTAAATTAAAAAATGACAACATAACCAAAAAATCTTATTTTTATTCTAAACTAAGAAAAAACTTCCGCTTAATTCTTTGTGGAATCCGTAGTTTATTAATATGTATATTTACGTTTGCAAGGAGTATTTATGTGTGAACTATAAAAAGTTTGTTCGATGACATTTACTAATATGCTAATATTACTAATATCTTATAAAATTCATTTTTTCTTCTTCACATGAAATTGAAATGAAAAGCACTGACGAAATAAATAGCAACAGGATCCAACGGAATTGTCATATTTGTGAATGACCCTTCAAAAAATCCACTTTCCACAAGTGGCACGAAGTCTGTCCAACAAGTAGTACGAACTAACGAACTTGCCACAAGTGGCACGAAGTCTGTCGAACAAGTAGCACGAACTAACGAACTTGCCACAAGTTGGACGGACTTCGTACCACTTGTGGTACGAAACACCGCCACTTGCGTCGGAGACGCTCGTGAGCCGTACAGGCTTCCGTAGTTTCGTACCACAAATGGTACGAAGTCCGTCCAACTTGTGGCAAGGTCGTTAGTTCGTGCTACTTGTTGGACAGACTTCGTGCCACTTGTGGCAAGTTCGTTAAGGTGCTTTTATACCTCAAATTTCGATCAGATGAACATTATTTCTGGACCGTGAAAATTCGTGAAAAGTCATTTTCACGGCGGGTATTTTTGAATTGTTTTAAACAAAAGATGTTTTTTAAAGAAATATAATATTAAATAATTGTTTTAATATGTAAGAACACTTTAAAATAGTGATAGAAAAATGATTTGATTAAAAAATATAGCAAATTTTGCTTTAAAACGTTTCTGCTACAAGAAAGTGTAAAATGACGATGTTTGTGAAATGGTTTGTACAGTGTACATGTTTCTTTCAGTTATTCGAAACGATTAGTAGAATTTAAATTTATTTGATAAACATTTCAACTTACCGATTTATTTTCAGCACTCATTATTTATTACAAGTTAAAAAGAAACGACATAACATAAACAAAACTCTGAAAAACACTCACAAGGAAGAAGCACAGTACAAACCATTTCACAAACATCGTCATTTTATACTTTCTTGTAGCAGAAAACGTTTTAAAGCAAAATTTGCTAAATTTTTTAATCAAATCATCTTCCTATCACTATTTTAAAGTGTTCTTACATATTAAAACAATTATTTAATATTATATTTCTTAAAAAAACATTTTTTGATTAAAACAATTCAAAAATACCCGCCGTGAAAATGACTTTTCACGCATTTTAAAGGTCCAGAAATAATGTTCATCTGATCGAAATTTGAGGTATAAAAGCACCTTTAGTTCGAGCTACTTGTTGGACAGACTTCGTGCCACTTGTGGAAAGTGGATTTTTTGAAGGGTCATTCACAAATATGACAATTCCGTTGGATCCTGTTGCTATTTATTTCGTCAGTGCTTTTCATTTCAATTTCATGTGAAGAAGAAAAAATGAATTTTATAAGATATTAGTAATATTCGCATATTAGTAAATGTCATCGAACAAACTTTTTATAGTTCACACATAAATACTCCTTCCAAATGTAAATATACATATTAATAAACTACGGATTCCACAAAGAATTAAGCGGAAGTTTTTTCTTAGTTTAGAATAAAAATAAGATTTTTTGGTTATGTTGTCATTTTTTATTTTAAAATACATGAAGAGGATTTTATTTTTTAAAATTAAAAGTATATTTTTATGAATATTTAAGATTAATAAAGATGTCAATATCATTTGTTTACACTGAAATGTAATCTTTTACATATATTTTCAATTAAAAAATAACAAATTCATTTTTATTCAAAAACATTAAACGGACTTGCCCGGATGAAATTATACTTGAAATGAAAAGCACTGACGAAATAGACGGCAACAGAATACAACGGAATTGTCATATTTGTGAATGACCCTTCAAGAAATCCACTTTCCACAAGTGGCACGAACTAACGAACTTGCCACAAGTTGGACGGACTTCGTGCCACTTGTGGTACGAAACACCGCCACTTGCGTCCGAGACGCTCGTGAGCCGTACAGGCTTCCGTACTAAACTACATGGGAACCAACGCGACGTGTACGCAACGCTTGTCTCTAGGGTCCAACTGGGCTGTGTCATTTCATCAAGATATTTCGAGTTCAAGTTATGACGTCAGAAGCCTAGAGGGACAACAGACGACACAATGTTATTCTTATGGGGAAGAAAATTTGTTTCCACTGTCGTCAGTTTTATTCATACTTTAAACATGGAAAAGGCTTGTTGACATATAATAAAATTAAAATGTGTGTTGTTAATAAATTTTGTTATATATTTGATTGAATTGCATTGAATTGTATGACATCTCACATAGGATCCCACATGGGAATATGTAGTAGTTATTTAAAATAAAAGAATATGAGATATATTTTATGTTTCAAACACAAAATATTTTTGCTTGATATAAAATGAACTCAAAATTTTGTCCGATTTTACGTATCTCTTACCGTTTTTGAGATATTCACAAATCTTATTTTTCGAATTTCGACCCTATATAGGATCCTATATGGAATCTTGCATGGACACTGATGAGATTCTTCTTACGAGATGTACTTATAATATTAAAAATATAGCTATGTGTCGAGCTAATTGTGGAACGGGCCTAATCGAATGCAGACGCGTCGACTCTACGCTGCGTTGTACGCGTGTTTCGTTGCATTATGAAACGAGCCTAAGGTCGTTTCGTAATCGTAAACGTAACCGTCAGAATGAGTTAGGAAAGAACAAAAAATATGTCTATCTTTCCCTAACTCATTCTTGCGGTTGCGTTTTCGATTTCGAAACCGCTTACGTTCCTATTCTGATTAGGCCAAAATTGAAATATAAATCTGAGGACGATTTATCCAATTTACTAAGGTTTTAAGCAAATAAAATGTTTACTGACATAAAATAACAGTAAAGTGTGCTTTGTTAACCCTCTTACTGTTCAGTTGACCGTTATCGACAAAAAGCGACAATTCAATCGCCTGGTGGGGATTAAGGCCTGAGCACAACTCAGTTGGGTACGCAAGTCAGATACAAGATATGTAAGTTCCCGCAACCGTCTTTAATTGTGCGTTGAAAAACGGTTGCGCGAAACATTGGCTGACTTTACTCCCATGCATTTGTCATAATTTTCGTTAACTACCTAGTCAAAATTTAGAGACTTAATTTTTAAAATTAAAAGTTTCTATAAAGTTACTAATTTTCACTAGAGCAGGATGAAGTAGTTTGAAGAGATTTATGACAAATGGCGAGTCATGGGACTGAAGCCTAAAGGCCAACACACAATAGATTCGCGAAAGTCGTTCGTGAACGAGATGTATGAGATAAAAAATGGTACAAATATATCTCTGTCCTTTTCTAACTCATGTTTTACGTTCGCGAACGTCTTTCGAGAAGCTATTCTGCTTAGGCCTTAAGGTACGGAAAGAATAAAGTCTTAAGGTACGTTATGTGCGAAAAATTCAAAATTTTGCGTATAAAACGTTTTTTAAACAATGTTTAAGTTGGTTGTCACAAGTAAGGAAAAATACACGAATTGCTTATATGTAGGCATTGTTTAAAAAACGTTTTAAACGCAAAATTTTGAATTTTTCGCACATAACAGACTTAGTCTATGTTTCTCTGAACATTTTCCAAAAGGTTTTTTTTAAAAAATATTCAAAATTGTGTTTTTCACATACCTGAGAAGTTTGCGTGTCATGCGCCATGATTTGTGACCTTAACATTGTTTAAAAAACGTTTTAAACGCAAGATTTTGAATTTTCCGCACATAACAGACAGAGTCTATGTTATTCTGAACATTTTCCAAAAGGTTTTTTTAAAAAATTTTCAAAATTGTGCTTTTAACATACCTGAGAAGTTTGCGTGTCATGCGCCATGATTTGTGACGTCACGAAGGTTCAAATGCTCTTAACACAATTACGAAAACTTGTACGTGCCACCTCTAACCAACACGTTGTATGGTTTCTCTGTTTACCTGTTATGGCCTAAGCACAACTGTGTCGGGTACGCAATTCGGATATGGGATATTTAAGTTACCGCAACCGTCTTCAATTGAGTATTAAAAAAACGGTTCAGCCAATGTTTCGCGCAACCGTTTTTCAACGCACAACTAAAAACGGTTGCGGGAACTTACTTATCCCAATGTGCTTAGGCCTTTATTGCCGTGACTAACACACTATGTGTTTTCGGGATTTGCTGATAGTATACTTACAGTAAAAAACTACCCAATTAAAGTAAACATGCTGATGGATCAGCCAATCACAACATACTGACAGTATACTCACAGCAACTACCAAAAACACCATAAGTTGTTCGACAGTTTGATGTTTCTACTACATTGTAAAAATAGACGGTTGCGGGAACTTACATATCCCGTATCTGATTTGCGTACCCAACTGAGTTGTGCTCAGGCCTTAATCCCCACCAGGCGATTGAATTGTCGCTTTTTGTCGATAACTGTCAACTGAACAGTAAGAGGGTTAACAAAGCACACTTTCTGTTATTTTATGTCAGTAAACATTTTATTTGCTTAAAACCTTAGTAAATTGGATAAAAGCGTCCTCAGATTTATATTTCAATTTTGGCCTAATCAGAATAGGAACGTAAGCAGTTTCGAAATCGAAAACGCAACCGCAAGAATGAGTTAGGGAAAGGTAAACATATTTTTTGTTTTTTCCTAACTCATTCTGACGGTTACATTTACGATTACGAAACGACCTTAGGCTCGTTTCATAATGCAACGAAACACGCGTCCAACGCAGCGTAGAGTCGACGCGTCTGCATTCGATTATCTTATATGAGATTCTATACGAAATTTTATAAGTACATCTCGTAAGAAGAATCTCATTAGTGTCCATGCAAGATTCCATATAGGATCCTATATAGGGTCGAAATTCGAAAAATAAGATTTGTGAATATCTCAAAAACGGTAAGAGATCATAGAGTTATTATAAATAGAGTGGGGAAGGTATAGGAGCCACAGTAAGTGACGATGAGACGCCCGAAGAGAGAGAAAGAAAACCGAAACCGTAGTTCTGTCCTTCTCTAAAAATGCGTCACTGCGCAAGCGCGGGCTCATGCGGGCGTGAGCAGAAGAGGACAGATATACGGTTTCGGTTGTCTTTCTCTTTCTATGCAGCGGACGCTTAGGTACAGTCCTTCCCCAGTCTATTTATAATAACTCTATGTAAGAGATACGTAAAATCGGACAAAATTTTGAGTTCATTTTATATAAAGCAAAAATATTTTGTGTTTGAAACATAAAATATGTCTCATATTCTTTTATTTTAAATAACTACTACATATTCCCATGTAGGATCCTATAGGCCAACGCACAATAAGTTGGCGAAAGTTGTTCGCGAACGAGATGCATGAGATAGAAAAGGATACGAATATATCTCTGTCCTTTTTTAACTCATGTGTCACGTTCGCGAAAGTCTTTCGCGAAGCTATTCTGCTTAGGCCTTATGTGAGATGTCATACAATTCAATAATATTAAATTAATAGTCTAGTCACTTGTCACTATAGTTAAAGTTTGTTCCTTTCTGGCTGTTCTCAGATGATAAGGTGATATTGTGACGTACCTCGTAATATTATTTCTAACCTCGTGTAAACTAAATTTATATCAATAAATAGTTATTGTTAATATATCTAATGGAGTCAGATATTATTTATGATCACGTTATAATGGGAATCCTTCTTTAAAATAACCAAATTCTCATAGTGGTGACCCCGACGTGATCTCGGCGTCGGTTGCGAGGTTAAAGTTCGAGTGTTATAGAATCGAATTTTATCTGCATAATCTAAAGGTTTTTTGAAAATAAATTGTGACAAGAAAAATTTTCTTGATTAATCCCGGGTAATATTTTTTACGAAAGAAGTGATTTTATGTCATCTTTTACTACTTCGTATTTTTTTGCCATGCCGTCGCACCACGATTTCGCTATTTTAATTAGTCACGCTTCTGAGACGAAATTTTATTTAGCCAGTTTGTCAATGAAACCACCATTTTCGAGGAAATCTTGACAATTTTCACCAGCTTGGACAATGCCAAGCAGAATATTCGTTGCTGTTAATTTTTTTCCGATCTTGAGGGATATTTTGCGGACGTGAGATGCAATGAAATGCAGTCAACTGATACATTTCAATAAAAGTAGTACAACATTTTTATTTTGTTCAATGACTGAAAAATGAAGTGCTGTTTCATTTAATTTTGTCATTGCATTAACGTCACAATTATTTTTCAGTAAAAATAAAATAACACCTTTGGAATTATATTTAACTGCATAATGCAAAAGTGTATAATCATTTTCATCCTTCTCATTAATATTTTTACCACTATCAAGATACATTTTTATTCTATAATAATTGTATAATCCTCTTATAATTGAAGTTTTAGAATAGTGAAATGGTTTATTACCATCTTTATCGCAAATATCAACCCAGTAAAAAAAGATTTATTGAGCAAGCGATTTGGCTGATTGAGCAAGCCGTCTGCCCAATTGTCTAAACGACATTCGGACAATTGGACTGTTTGCTCAATCATCCAATGCATTATGCCCAATCACCAACATTGTATTTCGCGTCTAATAAAAGAAGAAATCGGTCCGAGTGTTGAGAAAATGATAAATCATGAATAATTATTGTTAAAAAGCAAGAAGTAATATATAAAAATACCTGAAATAAGAATAAATAACGAGTTTTGTAAAATGTTATTTTTTAGTTGACAGTGCACTGATGTAATATGAATTTTGTCGGTAAAAGTGAGGAGTATGATAAAGAGAAACGTTTCTTTATCGACTCGTGATACATTTCAATTGATAATAAAAAATTGTAGATTTCTTGTTTTTTTAAAAAATAAGGAGAAATTTCAATTGAGTATTTAAAAATAAATTTTAATTGATTTAATTTAATTTAATTAGTGGATTAATGAATCAGTGAAGTGAATTAAATTAAATTAGGTTAAATACATTGAATAGTGGTAAGTAATTATATTTTGTAAAATTATTATTTATTAATAGAATTATATTCTTTGTTAATTTGTCTAGTATTATTCTTTTTACAAAAAAATAAGTATAAATAAAAAAATGAGCCTCATAACAAGAATTATTTGGTCAATATTTTAGGAAGGTGTCATTTGAAGAAAATATTGAAAAAAAATTAAAAAATTTTACTGTTAATTTAAATTTTTATAAAAAAAAGACGCAAATAAAAATGTTTAAATTTAACTTAATAATAAATTGACCAATTATTATTAATTATTATTTTTCTCACAATTATCGTGATACTATATATATTTATAAAAAAAACCAGCATTTTTGCTTCATATGCCAAATATTTGAATAATTAGATGTTTTTTTTATTATAGATCCGGGAGCATTATATGTTTTAGTGTAAATTATATTTTGATCCTTGATATATAAAAATAAAATTTTCTTTAAAATAATTGGATTAATTTAAATCTCCTATTTATTGTTTCTTTTAATAAAAATCCTATTTTATTTAATTAATTGAGTTTAATAATATAAATATATTATTATTAAATTCAATTATTTTACTTACCAGTTTTTATTTATACTTATTTTTTTAAAAAGAATAATACTAGACAAATTAACAAAGAATATAATTCTATTAATAAATAATAATTTTACAAAATATAATTACTTACCACTATTCAATGTATTTAACCTAATTTAATTTAATTCACTTCACTGATTCATTAATCCACTAATTAAATTAAATTAAATCAATTAAAATTTATTTTTAAATACTCAATTGAAATTTCTCCTTATTTTTTAAAAAAACAAGAAATCTACAATTTTTTATTATCAATTGAAATGTATCACGAGTCGATAAAGAAACGTTTCTCTTTATCATACTCCTCACTTTTACCGACAAAATTCATATTACATCAGTGCACTGTCAACTAAAAAATAACATTTTACAAAACTCGTTATTTATTCTTATTTCAGGTATTTTTATATATTACTTCTTGCTTTTTAACAATAATTATTCATGATTTATCATTTTCTCAACACTCGGACCGATTTCTTCTTTTATTAGACGCGAAATACAATGTTGGTGATTGGGCATAATGCATTGGATGATTGAGCAAACAGTCCAATTGTCCGAATGTCGTTTAGACAATTGGGCAGACGGCTTGCTCAATCAGCCAAATCGCTTGCTCAATAAATCTTTTTTTACTGGGAAGATCAGCACCATTCTCCAGTAATAGTTGAGCAATTGATTTTGAATTTTCTTTAACTGCAAAATGTAATGCTGTGAAATTATTATTATTTGTCCCATTTACATCAATTCCATTTGCTAATAATAATTGAACAATTTCTTTATCATTAAAAAAACTGCCAATTGTAGTGGAGTATAATTATTTAATTGATCATTGGAATTATCAGAAATATCAGAATCATTAAAATCTTTATAATCATCCAAATTATCAGGATTTTCAATGAAAAGTTGAGAAATATTTTTAAAATTTTTCAAACTTTTATTGAAATTATTATTTTTTCCATTAATAGAAATTGTTTTTGACAATAAAATTTTTAACATTTCTTTATCTTCATGCATAATTGCAATGTGAAGAGCAGTAAAATTTTTACCAAAACATCTTACATAATTGCCAGGATCAACGTTATTATCAATCAATAATTGAGCAATATTTTTATATTCTCCAGCGAAATTTGTTTTCAGCACTACTTTGCGTATCCCTGGTGAATTTGTTCTTCCTGATGATTTTTCGCCCAATCCACAGACTTTTCTTGAAGAGTTTCGGGAACATATGAGAGAAGTAAGAGCGATTCCTGTGGAACATAGGCATAAGCGAAGAGTTTTTGTTTACAGGGAATTGTCGAATTGTTCTCATGTTTTTCTACGAGTAATGACTCGTAAATCGTTGGAAAGCCCGTATTCTGGACCTCATCGAGTTATTAGCCGACCATCAGATCGAGTTTTTGAGATCGATGTTAATGGTTCTAGTCGTAACGTTTCGGTCGAGAATATTAAACCGGCATTCTTTCCTAGAGATTTAGAAAATGTAAATTTTTCTGTTCCATCAACTTCAAATGATTCGCCAATTATTACTAATGATCCTCTGCCGGATTCCAGCAATCAAGATTTTAACGTTAATAAACAGCCTAATCTTAAAACGTATAGTCGTAAGAAAAAAGTAACATTTTCGACTTACATTTGTTCCTTTCTGGCTGTTCTCAGATGATGAGGTGATATTGTGACGTACCTCGTAATATTATTTCTAACCTCGTGTAAACTAAATTTATATCAATAAATAGTTATTGTTAATATATCTAATGGAGTCAGATATTATTTATGATCACGTTATAATGGGAATTCCTCTTTAAAATAACCAAATTCCTATACTAAAAGAGTATGTAGTGTCCTCTTTTTCGCGTAGAAAAACAAGGACACTGCATACTTACTTAGGCGGTTTCCGTATTAGGATTTTTAGCGCACTTTTGATAAAGTGTATACTAGAAAAGTATGCAGTGTGCTTATATTTCCGTGCGAAAAAAAGGCACAGCATACTTCCCGAGTATACACTTTGTCAAAAGTGCGACAAAAACCCCAATTCGGAAACGGCCATAAGCTCAAAAAGTTGCATCTTTCCATACTTTTTGAACATCCTGTATATATTTAAACAAAATATAAAAATAAATCTATATATTATATTATTTCATATTATATAAAAACACAAGAATCCAACTTACTTTAAAATAAAGATATTCTCTATATTTAAAATTAAAGAATTTAATCAAATTATTCAACGTAAGAAATATTTCATCTTATAATGATTTTATAATGAGCAACAATCGAACCACCGAGCCATCGAGCCAACTTGTGTGTTCTTTACGACAAGAACATTGAAACATCGATGTTCTGTATGCTAAATATGAAACGAGCATAAGTTGGTTTTGCCACGTTACGAGGTGTCGCTTTCAAAAAAAAAATAAATAAAAAGGACCGAACTAAAAAACAAATGTGAGAAAAGGATTAATTTTTCAAAAAAGGGTCAAAATTTGAGCAGGAAAAAGCCTTTCGAAAACATGTAGTGCACATTTTTTTCTTCTTTCTGTTTAAAAGTTACAAGTCTTCAAAAATTTACTGTTTAAATTTTTCAAAAAACTTCAACCCCCTCTCTCCGACAGTTTTTGAAAAAACCTAACAATACTTCCTGGTTAAATTACTTACCCCTAAAGGGAAAACTATGAGCAAGTTACAGCCTGATCTGATCAACTTTTTTTTCACTTAATTCGCTACATGAATTTTACCCCACAGATAAAAAAATTTAGGTGATAAATATTCATCGGTGCATTCTAATCGGTTGAAAACGAATGCTTTGTCGGAAACAAATAAAAAGTAAATTATTTAATTTTCTTACTATTGTGTGTTTTGATAAGGACTTGATTGACCGTAATAGGAAATATATCCTGTCTTAAAAAAGACATTGTAAGCAAAGCGCATGAAATAGTATCGAAATATATAGATGGTCGAACAAAAATCGATTTTTTTAATTAGAAAATAATGAAAACATGAATATCGCTTACAAAGGCATTTAAATCAATGTTAGTTTTATGAAAATTACCGTATATTATTGTTTGACATATTTTTTCACAATTTACTTTACTGCAATATACACGTGCAAAGCATTTATTCATTGAAAATGTTTGCAGCAGTTATACATATATAAAAAAATTGGATCAACGGAGATTGGCCAAAGGCAGTAACGGTGCGCCTGAAATAGAGTTAAATAAAAATTTCTTGTCTATTTTGAATCTTTGAAGCTCCTAGAGTATTTTTAAACAAAAAAGAAAATAATCGCCGGAGCCCTTTTTGAGAAAAATAAATTTTAAAATTTTTTTATTTATAACACAGCCCCACAAAAATAAAAGTATCACGTGCTGATGACCCGAGTACCCACCCTACTCCCATGCATTTTAGTGCGCTGAATACGAATCTAAGGTCATATTTGCTCCATCACGTCAGGATTTTTGTCTAACCTTAAAAATATGTCAGATTTCTTGTAACATACCAATTTTTAAAAAATTGGTTGGATTCACTTAAAACTCGTTTCTCAGGGATTTTTGAGATCGCTGATTCCGAATATGAAGTCAAATTTAAAAAAATTCAAAATGACGGATTTAATGCGACGGACGAAGTTTTTAAATTTTACTTCATATTCTTAATCAGCGATCCCAAAAACCCCTGAGAAACAAGTTAATTAAAAAGTAGTTTATTAATGGTGGTATTTTTCTCGGGAGGAAAGAAATGAAAAGCAATGAAAAAATTTAATGAATTATTGACTCACCTAGGTTCACTCGTGTATGAGAAGACAAAATAATAAAGCGTCATTGGCGTCCAGAATATCACCAACTTCCTTCCCCTTGTTTTCATTTTCTTCAGTACAGGAATTTTTCACTTCTGTCAATTCAACACAAATTTCAAATGATTCCTCACAAAAACTTATTTCTTCACTTAAATCCTTTTCTACACTTTCTTCCAGATTTCTAATAAAATCCTCTTCCGAAACAACGCGCTTTTTCGAGTAAAAAGAAAAAGAAGATTCAAAAATTTGGATATTTAAGATATTAAAATTTTTGGTCTTACCTTTTGTTTCTTAAACTTTTTAAATAAAACCAGATCCACAGCCAACGCCAGCACAATATAACTATGTATGACAAACAAATTGTAATACAACGCACCGTAATAGGGGTAGGTGGGGTAATGGGAGCTTTTAAATTTCAAGTACAGAAAGACTTTGAATTTCGTGAAAATAACTTGGAAAACTTGAATAATTTTCATGTATGTCATACCAAGACAAACGGTCACATTTCTGACAGATTTGTAGAAACTACAAAGAAAAATCAAGTTTTCAAGTTTTTCTTCTTAAATGGTAATTATTTCTATATATCAAAGTAAATGGTTAAAAATTTATTTTTTAATTATGTTTTGCGATTTTATTAGAGATAAATATGTGTAGATTTAGATAAATAAATAAAAATAGAGGTAATAATTAAATTTGTTTATGTTTTTCTTCTTTTTATCAAATTGTTGCCTGTGAAAATTCTTTGGGGTAATGCGAAAATTGTGCCAGCCAGCAGAGTTTCGTTACCTCGATATGGCTTTTCTTATTTTTTTGAAAATTAAACAAGATTAATTTATTAAATTTGATATTGTTGCATATTAAATTGCTAAAAATCAATAATTGTGTTTTATTGTCTAAAATGTGTTATTATTAGATATTTTAATACTAAAGAAGCTGTAGGTTTTTTTTATGTCTTAAATATTTTGTAAAATATTCATCTGTCGAGAACTATTGACAAAATTAGAAAAATATCTAAAGAAAATAAAAATTTTATACTTTTATTGGAAATGCAAGTGAGAGCTCCCAATACCCCACAGATGGGGTAATGGGAAAAAAATTATTTTACTTGCAAACTTACTTTTTTGTCCTTAATTTCTTATTAATTATAATTAAAGGTAAATAACACAAGGAGCAAAAAATACCCAAAACAGCATTTTATTATAACGATAAGTTAGTTTTTTTAATGATTGTCCTTAAGGGGCTCCAATTCCCTCACCTTTTCCTACTATTGAGATATGACTAATTGTCACTGGTCAAGTGCAGTAAAGCGAAGATCAATCTCCAAGGAAAAATCTTCTTTCTCCCTATTTACTTTATTAACCCTTGAGGGTTAATTTGCCATGCAGTCTGCAGGTCTCAAATCTCCACCAAAATTAAAAAATGAAATTTTTATCTTTAAAATACACAAATACGCTTTGCATGACGAAGAGAAAATTAATTTTTTTTAAATTTGGGTCCATTTAGAAAAAAAACATTTCTTTTAAACAATCTACCAAAAAATTGTTAAAATTTTTTTTTTTAAAGTAGCTCGTCATGTAAAAGCCAGTAAGTTAAAGAAGATTTCTGGTAAGTTTCATGAAAATAGGTGAAATATTTTCTGAGCTGCATTGCACGGCACGCGAACACGTTTTGAGAAAATCGCGTTTAAATTCGATACAAAAAAGTTGTGTTTTAACTACTGCCTTGAAGACGTTATGTATTAGAAAATATCTATTGCACTAAAACCAAGATTTACTACAAAAATAGTAAATATTATTATAACTCCAATATTATTATTATATCTATTTACTTTCTTATGTAAAATTAACATAAAATTCGTTTGGAATTTCTTCGATTTTCGGGCAAATTATTTTTTTCCTGTCATGGATATTTACAAGTAACTTTATAAAAGCGTTAGAAGTCGATTTCTCTAAAACTGTGCATACAAGTAATCCATCGAAAAAAATTGAACCCTATGTTTTAGTTTTTCCCCAAAAAACAGTTTTAAAAATAGTAAAAACCCGTATAAGTTTTGTACTTAAAACGTAGTAGCAAAAAGTAAAAAGAGTTTACAACAACGGAGAGTTTACAACAATCTGGAGCCTACCTATCTCAGCAAACGATTTTGGAATTATGTTAAAAAACTTTCTTAAAATTGTGCACCCAGTGGGCAAAAAACCATGTTCGTTCTGAAAACGTTTTAAGGACGTTTTTAGAAGGTTTCCTGTCTGTCAAATTATGTTCTGGAACATTTTAAGAACATGGATGTTCAAATAATGTTTCAGAACATTATTGGGCAGACATGAAACGTTCTTAAAATGTTCTTCTTAAAATGAAAATTTTTTTTTGCCCATTGGGCAGTTGTCGTCGAGTGAGATAAGATGAAGAGAATTTTGTTCTCTACAACTTATGTTTCAGAAATTTTTCAGTACGACGAACCGTTATTGCAAATATCAAATCCAAAGAAATTTTGAGGAAGTAGTTCCTCAAAACATGCGTGCTACATATGAAAGATGTGGAATAACCACGTAGGATTTGAGGCCATTATCGATTCACAGATTCTTGTGTCCTTAAATGTAACGCATACTTTAAGGACATATTGTTTGATAAAATTGTGCTCACAATATGAGTTTGGTATATAAAATTGAAATTTACTTATGAAATGTTTATAACTTATAATCAAAACATACGTTGTACATATGAAAGATGTACAAAGCAACGTATGATTTGAGGGCATTATTGATTAACAGATTTTTATGTCCTCAAATGTAACGCATACTTTAAGGTTATATTGATTGATAAAATGGTGCTCAAAATATGCGTTGGTATATAAAATTAAAATTTACTTGTTAAATGTTTATATAACTTATACTTAAAACATACGTTGAATATATGAAAGATGTACAAATATAACGTATGATTTGAGGACATTATCGATTCACAAATGTTTATGTTCTTAAATCTAACGCATACTTGAAGGACATATTGATTGATACAATGGTGCTTAAATGATGTGGTTCGTGTATAAATTCGACCTTAAACTATGCGATATTTATATAACTTGTTCCTCAAAACATGAGTTGTACATATCAAAGACGTATAAGTGCAACGTTTGATTTGAGGACATTATCTATTCTCAAATTTTTATATACGCAAATGTTACGCATACTTTAAGGACATATTGATTCTTAAAATTGTACTTAAATCATGCGTTGTACATATGAAAGACGTATAAGTGCAACGCATGTTTTGAGGACATTAGCTATTTACAAATTTATGTCTTTTAATGTAACGCATACTTTGAGGACAGATTGTTTCTTAAAATTGTACTCAAATCATGCGGTGGTTATATATTTTGGTACTTAAATCATGCGTTGCGTATATAATTTGGTTCTCAAAACATACATTGTACATATAAAAGACGTACAAGTACAACGCATGATTTGAGGACATTGCGATATACAAAATTTTTATGTCCTCAAAGTATGCTTTCCATACTTTATTGTCGATTTAAACTTATTAATTTTGAGTGTATATCAATTATTTTTTAATGCTTTTGCTATTTAGGGCATCAGGAACCTATATATACACGAAAAAACATGGGTCCCCAAATCATGCTTTGTACATATATATATATATATATATATATATAGTTTTTTCTTAAATTTTTACCTCATCTCCTTTAATGGCACTAATCAAGTCCGCACACTCTTTTCCTGACATGTTTGCTACCTCTGTAACCTCACTCGTCAATTCCTTTAAATTAGCTATAGATAAAAAAATGTTTTTATTAATAAAATGTAAACAAATATGAAGTATAGTACTTAAAACGTTTATAATAATAATTATTTGATTAAATATTTACAATGTAAATTTGAAAATTGTCCAATGACCGTTCTCTGTAAGTCCATGTTTAACAAAAGCAGGTCATTTTTCTGATCCATTTCATCTTCCAGTTGTTTTTTTAATTTTGATTATACATTTTTTTAATTCAATATCTTTTTTCCTTAAAATAAGTTTGAGTTCATTGTTGTAATTTTTCTTTGTTTCGTTTTCCTAGAAATATCAAATATCTAATAAATAAAATTATTAAAGGCACTCTCACACCTTTTTGGCTGCTTGCTTGCCTGCAGGTTACCATGGCAACGCACGAGTGTGAGTGAGACAGAAAATTTGAATATTCAAATTTTTTAATTTTCTGTCGCACTCACTCTCATGCGTTGCCATGGTAACCTGCAGGCAGCCAAAAAGGTGTGAGAGTGCCTTAATAGTAAACAGGGATGTAAAAGACATCAGTGAAGATTCTTATCCTACAAGTCACGTATTATTATCAATATCTCCGTAATTATAAAACCACAATATTTTCTCAATTTAATTTACAAACAAAATAAATTTCATATACATAATATAATATAAAAATGTAAGCAACCAATTTCTAATATATATTCACACTAATATTACAACGAAATGTTATAATAAATTATAATACCTTATTATTAAAATCTTCTTTGGTTTTGAGAATTAAAGGAGTTTCACGTTGATGAATTTTATCAAAATTTATAGAATTTTCATTTTGTATAATATTATCAACTGTAAAGTTACTGACATTTAGTGTAGAAGCAATTCTATTTAAGTTTACCTGTAAAAATACATACAGCTACAAAGTTAAACAAATTGTTATTATAATAATAATAATAATAATAAATAAAAGCATAATTATAAAAAGTTCCCCAATGTTAAACGCTAAACTTAACTCAAAAAAACATACACAATTTTATTAATTTAATATAAAAAGCTTAGATACATATAATTTTTGTTCATTTTCTAATTACAACGTATATGAATTAATTATATATATTTATTATATAAATATTATAGTTTTCATATTTACATTTTTTATTTTCAATAATGAATATTTAGATTGTTAAAGCAATTGTTATTTACAAGAAACATAAATGAAAATTAAAAATAATATGAACATTATAAACTGCAGGCAATGTTATAAATTATTATACTATAATCTATTACATTAAATTTTTGAAATTTGTATAAGACTACGGTAGAAAAACAATCTTTAAAATTCAGGCATTCATTTATCTAACTATATTTGAGTGCGAGGTTCAACTTGTAATAAACCAAATCAGCAGGGGACACCAAGGGATTATAGTATGACATTTAATAGGGCTATATTTTTTTTATTATGTGCATATGGGTTTTCCCTACTTTTAAACACTTTCTATTTAAAATTAAAAAATAAATTTTGTAAAAACATATTAAATGTGAAAATACTTAACACAGAAAATTAATTAATTAAAAATTAAAATTTTAATTCAATTTTGCTTATTTTTATCCATTTTGGTATTAAAATAAGCAAAATTGGATTAAAATAAGAAGCGTTGCAGCTTATTTTAATGCCTTTTAATTTTCTGTGAAGTTGTTGCTTGCTCAATTTTTATGTTAAACTTTCAAATTTATTTTATTTGAATAAACTAATATTTTTTATAAAAAAAGACTTATTAAAAACTAATTACTTTTTTGGAAATATATTTTATGTTAAAATTAATAAATTGTGTATACAGGGTGATTTGTATGTTTCGGTCCCCTTAAAAAATTTTATTCTTATTTTTTTGTTTTTTAGACAATAATAATGAATTTAAAAAAAATATTTAGGGGGTCCGGAACATAAAAATCACTTTGTATATCAAATTAATGACAGCAGCATGTAAACTCTCGAAATCTAAATTAAAGAAAATTAATAAATTATTTCAATATTTTTTTAGTAAAAAATAGAACTAATTTAAAAGCAAAAAGTAGGTTACTAATTCGGTTAGTTAAATTTTTTGTTTATAGTGAGTGTAAATATAACCAATAATTATTTCAACTTGCATACAGTTTATTCTAATTATTAAATAAAAATTTTCAATTTTTAATAATGAGAAAAATATATACTGACAATGAGAAATGTACAATAGTGTATTAACAATATTTTTGACAAAATCACAAAAAATAGTGTATAAAAAGATTTGTTATAGAACTTATGAAATAAGATATACATTTTGTAGCACTTTCTTTTATACCAATAATAATTTTTATGCTTCGCGTAAATAACATTGATTTAAGAGCATCTTTTTTCTAATGAATCATAAATATATATGCAATTGTTATTTATATTGAAAATTCAGGAAGAAAGCAAAGGGCATTTTTTAAATAATTAAACTGATACTTGTAAATTGATATTTGTAAAACGAATCTTAAAATCAGTCGTTTGACATAAAGTTTTTTAATTGTAAATTAATTAAATATACTATTAAAAAATTCTTCTAAAGAAATTTATGCCCATTTATATTTCAAATTCTTTAAAATATTTTAATATAGACATTCCTCCTAAAAAAAGTAATACGGCACCACAGTATCCGTCACCACAGATAATACGAACATTTTTTTTTCGTTCCACTTCATCGCCTTTAAAATGTTTAACATTTTTCGTTTCAACAATTGTTAATAACTTGTGTCGAACACAAGTTTTCATGAATTTGGCACACGCGTAACTCATTTTGTCGAAAATACAGAAAACAAATCCAAAGTTATTGCGAACGCAACTGTATTTGCTCACTATATGCCTGAAATGATTTTGAATCTGTTGCGCGCCCGAGAGTAGCTACTCGAAGCGACGAAGCGACATCTGTATGATGCCCACAAGAAAAAAATTGTATTAATATAAAAATTGTATACGCCATGCAACTATACCGGCGTACCACAATTTTTATGTTACTTAATTAATTATTTAGAAAATAATAACAATAATGACATTTTGTAAAATAAAACAAGGAAATAAAAATTGTAAAATAAAACTGTCAAGTAAAAGAACATTCTGTGAATTAGTTTTCTGCCTTTGTCAAAAAATTTTTAATTCGCAGAAAAAAATTCTTTTCAATTCAATTTTTTTGTTTTTAATAAATCTATTTCAAAAGAACGGAAGTTTTGTCAAAACAATTAATTGAATGATAATATTATTTAATGTAAATTTACTTAAGTCAATTTTTTATAATAGATTTTTAATCGACTTACTTCAATAAAGCTGAAATCATTTATTATTAAAAAGTGATGTGCATATGAGAATATAAAATTAATTTTATAACATCTTCAGGTCATATGACAACATTAGACCTATATACATGTAAATATTCTCCGCAAGTTTTCTCGTAAAGTACTTTTGGAAAAAAATTTCAATTAAATTTTAGTTAGTATTAGTTTATTAATTATTTTCAAAATAATCATTTTTTGTTTATCAGATATTTCTTTTTTAATTCAAGAATCCATTGTAAAATGTTGAGGTTAGTAAACTTATATTACATAATATTGACTTTAAGTTGTTTAGTATTTCACATTAAAAATAGATTCATTATGATGAAAAAAATTGCGTTTCTTTGCAATGCAATATAAGTAATCCCTATTGAAAAACCCTGTATAAGATTTTGTACAAGAAAATGTACATGTTCAGCAGCTGAACTTGTACCTGTTCTGGTAAGAACATGTACAAGATCTTGTACAATTTCCGCATCAGAATTTTGAACAAGTTCTTGTATTAGAACTTGTACAAGAACATGTACAAGAAAATGTACATTTTCTTGTATACAAATATTAAATATATTTACTTGTACAACTTGTACAAGAACATGTACATTTTCTTGTACAAGATCTTGTACAGGGTTTTTCAATAGGGATAGTATTTAACTTATTCCTTATAAATAGCTAATTATAAGTACACCATTTATCTAAATAAATAAAAATACACTGACGAATAAGTGAAATTCCACTACTTCAGATTAAAGTATCTCTAAATCTGAAGAAGTGAAATTTCATTTATTGTGGATACACTTATTGAACTAGATTGCGACTTATAACTTTTAATAAGTGAAACATTTATTCAGATTTAGAGAGAAATATATATAAAATCTGATCTTGGGGTCATTATTTTTGTCAGAGAAAGTTGTGCATGTTCATCTTCAACAACTTATATACTAATTATGTTTTAATTATATTCCCTAGTTACATAGGCAAAACGTCAGTAGGCGAAAACAGCTCATTCCGTATTTGAACCTAAAGTCGGTAGTAGTAGTACATTTTACAACTTTGAAGGAAAACTATATGTTACAATTATATTGCTGTGCAGTGAATAATATTTTTGTGCATCATATATTTATGCATTACATCGAGCAAGATATAAGAGAGTATCATTAGTGAAAGTGAGTATACACATTATTCTAAATATGTAATGACATCATTGATTTTTTTGGCTGGGAAATTGAGGATATATAATATGTGACCGGGTCTGAGAAAACGGTGTATTCGACCAAAAAATCGATTTTTTATGATGATTTCTTATAGTTTATAGTCCCAAAAATACAATGCTATATACAATACAATTTCAAAAAAAAATTTTTGCATTTGTTTAAACAAATTAAAAATTTTTGTTTATTTCGAAAAATTTTTTTAATGCAAATACAAGTAATTCTAAAACAAAAATAACTCTTGGTATTTTTGCTTAAAATAAAAAATTAAAAACTTATAAATTTTCTTAGCCTTAAGTATACATTTGCTTAATAAATTTTTTGATATGTATTTATTTATAAAGATAATAAGAAATAAAAACTCCTTTTTCTACATAAATTAATAAATGAATATTTAAACATACACTACCGTCCGAAATTGTGCGAACTCTTCTTTTTCAACAACTATAAAACTGTTCAAATCTTCAAAAATATTAAAACTAAAATTTTTTCCTCTTTATTTTATTAAAGCTAATAAAATTCTGAAAGAAATGACACCTTGACAAAGAGAATATGTTAATTTTTCAATTAGATATCTAAGAAAAACCCAATTTTCAATGTTTTTACTATTTTTTTTATTTCTCTGGCAAAAATTAATATTTTTAAACGTTCTTAGGCTCATTGAAATCGTATTTTGTTATGCAATTCAAATTATATAAAACAATTCATGTACACATTCATCCCTAGCGTATGCAAACTGTGAAAGTTGGCTCATAAAATGACAAAAAATTTAAATTTAATTCTACAATAAAATATAATGTTTAAAAATCAAGTAAATATATCATTCTAAACTTCTCTGATTTATGTAAGTAAATTTAAAATTTATACATTTTACTGATCATTTTTTGTCATATAAATATTAATCACAATTTTTTGACATTTTATGAGCCAACTTTCACGGTTTGCATACGCTAGGGAAGAATGTGTACATGAATTGTTTTATATAATTTGAATTGCATAACAAAATACGATTTCAATGAGCCTAAGAACGTTACAAAATATTAATTTTTGGCAGAGAAATAAAAAAAATAGTAAAAACATTGAAAATTGGGTTTTTCTTAGATGTCTAAATGAAAAATTAACATATTCTCTTTGTCAAGGTGTCATTTTTTTCAGAATTTTATTAACTTTAATAAAATAAAGAGGAAAAAATTTTAGTTTTAATATTTTTGAAGATTTGAACAGTTTTATAGTTGTTGAAAAAGCAGAGTTCGCACAATTTCGGACGGTAGTGTAAATTTAAAAAAAATTCATAACAAATGACATTTTTTCTTCCAAGAAATATAATGTAGAAAAACATTTTAAAGGGCAATATAATTTTTTCTAAATGTCTGTATCTAGCAATAGAAAAACATTTGCAAGACTTGCTTGTCCTATACTCGAATTTCTTTTTACGACATCTCTGCGGGATGTCTTTTATCCTTGTATACGATCCATTATGAATCTAAACAACGTAGCACATGTTGCATTATTAAAAAAAAAATTCAACATCACAGTCGTCTTAACACTATTCAATATTAAATAACAAAACTTAATTTGGTACTAATTCTGACTTTATATAAAAAAATAAGAATTATGTTAATTAATTTTATAATAATTTTATATAAAGCTGGAATTGCACGTAATATATAAAACTTTGAAGTATACTAGCAAATAATAATTATAATTACTATATAGTCTTAATAAGTTTTTTTTATATTTTTTAATTTATTTTATTATTATTATAGGCGGGTGAAAATTTCCCAACTGGGCCACCTAAGACTGACTTTTCAAATTTAAAATATTTTTTTTCATAATCTATTGTAGAAAGCCGAATTAAAAACATTCCTGAAATGCGTTTTTTAAAAAATTAATTTTTCAATTATTTATTAACAATTGAATATTTTGTTACCTTTCCACAAAATTTGCAATTACTCTGTTGCTTGTTAATGAAATTTAATAAAATTTGGTGAGTATATAGAAAAATGATGTCTCTTTGAAATGCAATAGATAGAATAGAATAGAATTATTGACTAGAATTCTTGAATATCAATTTTTTTCTTTATTTTATTATTTAATATTTAATGCTTTATTTAACGCAATTATTACTAGAATTGAGTCTCTGAATATTTATTTACCTTTTGCAACTCGAATTTTTTCATATTTGGTCATTTTAACATTTATTTTTGCGAATTAGCAAGTTTCTACCCAATGTCCACTCAATGTCTACTTTACAAAGTGGACGTTGAGTGATTTTAATCCGCCAGGGTTCATCATAAAATTAAACGTGTTCTTATATTAATAAGGAATATATTTTTTAAAATTATTAATTAAATTATTAAATTACTATAAATTAATTATTAAAATTAATTAAAATAATAATTAACTTATAAATATAATTAAATTATAATTATAATAAAATTATAATAGAATTATAAGAAAAAAAAATTTTTTATTTAAATTAAAAATTAAATTATTAAATTACTATAAATTAATTATAAAAATTAATTTTATAAATTTGTTATTTTATCGAAAAGATTTTAATTGGGACGCTTAATGTGGACTAAGTGTGAATTTTTGAAAATTAATTTAACGTAGAACCAAATTTTTCAGTAGCAGAACTTTTATTTAACCGAATTTTTATTAAAGCGTAATTTTGATTTAACCGAATTCTTATTTAATTAAATTTTCGCAAAATCAAATTTTTATTTAGCCAAATTTTACATTTCAATGCAAAATTTTCTCTAGTGATACTAATTCTGTTCCTTGCAAAATAATTTAATGAATATTCATTTTTTGAAAAAATTCTCAGAAACCAGTTGTAATGAAAAGTTATATGATTGTTAAATAATAAAATAAAGAAAAAAATTTATATTCAAGAATTCTAGTCAATAATTCGATGACAGAGAATAGGCTTCGACGCATAGCAGCGCGCCGCGCTACTACTAAATGAAAAATTAATTTTTTAAAAAACGCATTTCAGGAATGTTTTTAATTCGGCTTTCTACAATAGATTATGAAAAAAAATATTTTAAATTTGAAAAGTCAGTTTTAGGTGGCCCATTTGGGAAATTTTCACCCAGGCATAATAATTATTATAATATTTATTTTTATTACTTTATAAATAGTTAATTAGAAATTAATTACCGTAAAACGGGGTTATTTCGCTCAGTGCGGGTAAAGTCGCTCACCCATTTTTTTGCTTTAAATTTGATTTAAACTAAAATTTAGTATTTCTATTAACAAATTTAACATTTTTACCTGGTAATAAAGGTATTAAACTTTATTTTAAAGCTGAAATAAAGCATAAAAGTGGGTGAGCGAATTTACCCGCCATGAGCTATTAGTAATTTTTACTACCAGAAATAGTAATATTTACTCATGCGAAGTAAATTTTACAATTAATAGTAATTTTTACTACAAAAGTATAATTATTACTATTCTATATAAATCATTTTTCTCCGTGCATATATAGGGGGGAAAAGGCGCAAAAGAAGAAGAATCCTCTAAAATTAAGAACTTATTTTTTTCGGTGTAATCTATATAAATTACATACATTACTTTTCTTTGTAGAATTTATCGAGATTTTTCGATTTTTTTGATTTACTAAATAGAAGAACCCTGGAGCGGTCAGACGGTCGCTCTAATGGTAGTTGGGTAACAGCGTGCGGACCATTATAGCTGACTCCTACTTGACTGACATTAAAGCGAGCGGGCAAGCTGCCTACGAGTACTATTTCATTAAATTTTTTTCTATTTCAGCAATGACGGACAAAAATGGGCAATTAAGTAAACGTAAACGTTACAAACAATATTTGGATCCAAATTATAATTCAAATGTAGTCAGTGCACAAACACATCTTAGATGGAATCAAAGATCACTTAGTACTACTTTTGCTGATATTTCTAATGGTACTTAATTTTATTTTTCAATTTATTGTTACCACAAAATAAGGTATATTCGGCCTTTAAATGTTGACTGACTATATACCCCATTTTACGGTAAATAATGGTTATATTAATGTTTTGCAAAATATAATCTAAATCCTTTATTATTTTCAATTAGGTCCATCTTCTTCAAATGAAATTGATCAAATGGATGTAACCATTGCAGAAGAATGTCTCACGCCAGCAGACAATGAAACTGCTTTTATTATTTCGAAAGACTCTGTTTTAATAAATGAGCAACATAAAGTGTCAAACTCATACAATAACGAAACAACAAACCAAGAAAAAACTTACGGTCAATTACACCAAACAATGTCTGTGGATTCAAACGATTTTCTTTCTTCTGATAATGAGTCAATAAATCTTGAAAGTTCTGATATAGACAACTTAGATGAATCAGACAGCGAAGATTCAGCTGCTAATATTAACGAAGAAATTGACATTGGTTTTTCTAAACTTCTAAATTTTGGAAGAGAAATTATGTTTCCAAGTGCTGCTCTCTGTGTCTCTGATGTACTCTTTATGATATTAGGATTTTGTTTACGCTTTTCGCTTTCTGATTCAGCTCGAATGTCTTTATTTGAATTGGTAAAGGCCTTAGCTGGGCCAAAATTTGAAAACTGGCGATTATCAAAATATATGTTTTCTCAATTATGTGATGCTCCTGATAATGTTATAAAATATAATTTTTATTGTACAACTTGTTCTGTAGGTTTGTTGCCATGTACGACTAAAAAAAAATTTAAAAAATCAACAACTACTTGCAGTAAATGCGGACAAAAATTTAAATTAAGTATGTCATCAACAAATTATTTTATTTCAGTTGATTTAGAATATCAATTAAAATTATTATTTAGTAACGTGGATGTCAAAAATGCATTAATAAAATATCATAAGAAAATTAGAAAAAACGTTAATGATGGATCAAATGTTATACGCGATGTATTCGATGGTCAATTGTATAAAAATATTATTAACCTTTCGAATGAGGACCTTACAATTACGTTATCTTTTAACACAGATGGTGCTCCAATTTTTCACAGTTCTAAGAAATCCTTTTGGCCTCTACAATGTTTTATTAATGAACTTCCACCTGAAATTAGATTCAAATATCCACTTCTCTGCGCATTAAGTATAGATACTCGTGAACCTTCACCAACTCAAATGCAATATTTTATGGAAAAATTTGTAGATCAATCTCTGCATTTAACTAATAAAGGTTTTCACTGTAAAGATTTGAACGATCAAGTTATTACAGTAAAAGTATTACCTTTATTGTGCTGCGTGGATTCTGTTGCTCGTCCAGTCATTCAAAATCGTTCTCAGTTCAATGCATATTGTAGTTGCAGTTGGTGTTATGCACACGGGGTGCATAAAGAAAACTATGTACGTTATCCGATTTTAAAAGAAGAAGATGATGCTATTAGAACAGATGAGAGTCATAAAACTGACGCAGAAAAAGCTTTCAAATTAGGAAATTGGATTAATGGAGTAAAAGGTAAAAGCAGTTTAATGATGTTAATGCTTTTTAACATGGTGTGGGGATTTCCTATTGTCTTAATTGGCGTTGTAAAACAACTATTTCAAATATGGACTGAAAGTAATTCTTCATGGCATTTTACAAAACAGCAACGACAAAAACTAAACGATTTAATGTGTAAAATTACACCATCTCATGAAGTTCATCGTTCACCCAGATCTTTTTTGGATAAAGCTAAATGGAAGGCCTCTGAATGGCAGTCATGGCTGCTATTCTATTGTTTACCATGTTTGGAATGCGTTTTGCCTGATGCTGAATCCCAAATTGATAAAAAAAACCGGTATTAATATTATTGAACATACATCATTGTTGGTACGATCTATATTTATTCTTCTCAAAAAATCAATTACTGTTGAAGAGTTGGATCGGTGTGAATATGATATCTTAAAATTTGTTGGAGAATTCGAATTATTGTACGGCATAGGCAGCATGACATTCAATGTACATATTCTACTTCATTTAGTACAGTCAGTTCGAATGTCAGGACCCCTATGGGCTACCTCGGCTTTCCCATACGAAAATGGAATTTTTTATTTAAAAAGGCAGGTCACTGGTCCCAAGGGAATTTATGATCAAATTGTGCGCCGAATGCTGCAAAGAAATTCATTTAAACTCTTATGGAAACAGACGACGCAATCTGAATCGGCAGCTAAATTTTGTAAATTTCTTTTTGATAATAAACAGTGCATACAATCGGTGCAAAGAATATCTGTTGATACTGATGTCATACTTCTAGGACCAAGTTCAAGTAACAAATTTTATGCACGTTGTGTTTACAGAGGTACAATTTATTGTGGAAGTGAATATACTGGAGCAAAAAAAACCAATGACACAATTGCTCAGTTAAAAAATAATTCGATTGTCCAAATAACTAAATTTATTCACGAATCAGATACATTTGTTCGTGTAATAGCAAGAAAATTGTGTAGAGAAACTAAACAAAATTCCTCATTTGATGTTGAACATTTACAGTGCGTTAAAATAATCGAACAAGTGATTACTTTCCCTATTCAAGAAATCAAAGAAAAATTAATATCAATAAAAGTAGAAGGAAGAATTTATGTTAGTTCTATTCCATTTATTGATAACGTCTCGTAGACTTGTCAGAATATTTTATACATGTGCATATCAAAAGTATATAAAATTTTAGTTAAATTCGATTGCGCTTTACTTGCAGATACAATTTTATGAATGTAAATAATTATGTAGTAAAATTAATAAACACATGTATAGAAAAGTATAAAAATTTTACTAAATATAATTTCATTAAGGCGGTGTTTACATGACTGCATTTGCATGCTGCGTTTTGTGTTAAGCATAAATTAGTCTGTCACTTGTGACGTCAGAGTCGATTTTATAGATGTAGATTTAGATAGCTGCAGGGAAAACCAACAGGCGCCCATATTCTTATGGGAAATAAATTGTTTTTACTTTTATCAAATCACTCATAATTTTTGAACATGGAAAACGCTTGTTAACATGAAGTAAAAATAAATAGTGTTTTGCTAATTAAATGTGCTGCTATGTATTTGATATTCTCGTTTAGTGATATTTGTTAACTATAACTTGAAATTTTTTACTGTTGCAGTAATTCCCACATAAAATATATATTTTATATCTTTTTTAATAATATGATGGATTTTGATTGAATCTTAAAAAAACGTGCTTTTGATAAAAAATTATTAAATTTTCCAGCGGATAGAATTTTAAAAAATATGTATAAAAAACTAATGATTAAAAAGTATAAGAATTTCGGAATAATAGATTTTGATTGATTCTTAATAAAATCCTTTTGATAGAAAATTATTAAATTTTCCAGCGGATAGAATTTTAAAAAATATGTATAAAAAGCTAATGATTAAAAAGTATAAGAATTTCGGAATGATAGATTTTGATTGATTCTTAATAAAATCCTTTTGATAGAAAATTATTAAATTTTCCAGCGGATAGAATTTTAAAAAATATGTTTAAAAAGCTAATGATTAAAAAGTATAAGAATTTCGGAATGATAGATTTTGATTGATTCTTAATAAAATCCTTTTGATAGAAAATTATTGAATTTTCCAGCGAATAGGATTTTAAGGAATATTTATAAGAAACTAATGATTAGAAAGTATAAGAATTTCAGAATGATAGATTTTGATTGATTCTTAATAAAATCCTTTTGATAGAAAATTATTGAATTTTCCAGCGGATAGGATTTTAAGGAATATTTATAAGAAATTAATGATTAAAAAGTATAAGAATTTCAGAATGATAGATTTTGATTGATTCTTAATAAAATCCTTTTGATAGAAAATTATTAAATTTTCCAGCGGATAGAATTTTAAAAAATATGTATAAAAAGCTAATGATTATAAAGTATAAGAATTTCGGAATGATAGATTTTGATTGATTCTTATTAAAAACCTTTTGATAGAAAATTATTGAATTTTCCAGCAGATAGGATTGTAAAGAATATTTATAAGAAACTAATGATTAGAAAGTATAAGAATTTCAGAATGATAGATTTTGATTGATTCTTAATAAAATCCTTTTGATAGAAAATTATTAAATTTTACAGCGGATAGAATTTTAAAAAATATGTATAAAAAGCTAATGATTAAAAAGTATAAGAATTTCGGAATGATAGATTTTGATTGATTCTTAATAAAATCCTTTTGATAGAAAATTATTAAATTTTCCAGCGGATAGGATTGTAAAGAATATTTATAAGAAACTAATGATTAGAAAGTATAAGAATTTCAGAATGATAGATTTTGATTGATTCTTAATAAAATCCTTTTGATAGAAAATTATTAAATTTTCCAGCGGATAGAATTTTAAAAAATATGTTTAAAAAGCTAATGATTAAAAAGTATAAGAATTTCGGAATGATAGATTTTGATTGATTCTTAATAAAATCCTTTTGATAGAAAATTATTGAATTTTCCAGCGAATAGGATTTTAAGGAATATTTATAAGAAACTAATGATTAGAAAGTATAAGAATTTCAGAATAATAGATTTTGATTGATTCTTAATAAAATCCTTTTGATAGAAAATTATTGAATTTTCCAGCGGATAGGATTTTAAGGAATATTTATAAGAAATTAATGATTAAAAAGTATAAGAATTTCAGAATGATAGATTTTGATTGATTCTTAATAAAATCCTTTTGATAGAAAATTATTAAATTTTCCAGCGGATAGAATTTTAAAAAATATGTATAAAAAGCTAATGATTATAAAGTACAAGAATTTCGGAATGATAGATTTTGATTGATTCTTATTAAAAACCTTTTGATAGAAAATTATTGAATTTTCCAGCAGATAGGATTGTAAAGAATATTTATAAGAAACTAATGATTAGAAAGTATAAGAATTTCAGAATGATAGATTTTGATTGATTCTTAATAAAATCCTTTTGATAGAAAATTATTAAATTTTCCAGCGGATAGAATTGTAAAAAATATGTATAAAAAGCTAATGATTAAAAAGTATAAGAATTTCGGAATGATAGATTTTGATTGATTCTTAATAAAATCCTTTTGATAGAAAATTATTAAATTTTCCAGCGGATAGAATTTTAAAAAATATGTATAAAAAGCTAATGATTAAAAAGTATAAGAATTTCGGAATGATAGATTTTGATTGATTCTTAATAAAATCCTTTTGATAGAAAATTATTAAATTTTCCAGCGGATAGAATTTTAAAAAATATGTTTAAAAAGCTAATGATTAAAAAGTATAAGAATTTCAGAATGATAGATTTTGATTGATTCTTAATAAAATCCTTTTGATAGAGAATTATTAAATTTTCCAGCGGATAGAATTTTAAAAAATATGTATAAAAAGCTAATGATTATAAAGTATAAGAATTTCGGAATGATAGATTTTGATTGATTCTTATTAAAAACCTTTTGATAGAAAATTATTGAATTTTCCAGCAGATAGGATTGTAAAGAATATTTATAAGAAACTAATGATTAGAAAGTATAAGAATTTCAGAATGATAGATTTTGATTGATTCTTAATAAAATCCTTTTGATAGAAAATTATTAAATTTTCCAGCGGATAGAATTTTAAAAAATATGTATAAAAAGCTAATGATTAAAAAGTATAAGAATTTCGGAATGACAGATTTTGATTGATTCTTAATAAAATCCTTTTGATAGAAAATTATTAAATTTTCCAGCGGATAGAATTTTAAAAAATATGTATAAAAAGCTAATGATTAAAAAGTATAAGAATTTCGGAATGATAGATTTTGATTGATTCTTATTAAAATCCTTTTGATAGAAAATTATTAAATTTTCCAGCGGATAGAATTTTAAAAAATATGTTTAAAAAGCTAATGATTAAAAAGTATAAGAATTTCGGAATGATAGATTTTGATTGATTCTTAATAAAATCCTTTTGATAGAAAATTATTGAATTTTCCAGCGAATAGGATTTTAAGGAATATTTATAAGAAACTAATGATTAGAAAGTATAAGAATTTCAGAATGATAGATTTTGATTGATTCTTAATAAAATCCTTTTGATAGAAAATTATTGAATTTTCCAGCGGATAGGATTTTAAGGAATATTTATAAGAAATTAATGATTAAAAAGTATAAGAATTTCAGAATGATAGATTTTGATTGATTCTTAATAAAATCCTTTTGATAGAAAATTATTAAATTTTCCAGCGGATAGAATTTTAAAAAATATGTATAAAAAGCTAATGATTATAAAGTATAAGAATTTCGGAATGATAGATTTTGATTGATTCTTATTAAAAACCTTTTGATAGAAAATTATTGAATTTTCCAGCAGATAGGATTGTAAAGAATATTTATAAGAAACTAATGATTAGAAAGTATAAGAATTTCAGAATGATAGATTTTGATTGATTCTTAATAAAATCCTTTTGATAGAAAATTATTAAATTTTCCAGCGGATAGAATTTTAAAAAATATCTATAAAAAGCTAATGATTAAAAAGTATAAGAATTTCGGAATGATAGATTTTGATTGATTCTTAATAAAATCCTTTTGATAGAAAATTATTAAATTTTCCAGCGGATAGAATTTTAAAAAATATGTTTAAAAAGCTAATGATTAAAAAGTATAAGAATTTCGGAATGATAGATTTTGATTGATTCTTAATAAAATCCTTTTGATAGAAAATTATTGAATTTTCCAGCGAATAGGATTTTAAGGAATATTTATAAGAAACTAATGATTAGAAAGTATAAGAATTTCAGAATGATAGATTTTGATTGATTCTTAATAAAATCCTTTTGATAGAAAATTATTAAATTTTCCAGCGGATAGAATTTTAAAAAATATGTATAAAAAGCTAATGATTATAAAGTATAAGAATTTCGGAATGATAGATTTTGATTGATTCTTATTAAAAACCTTTTGATAGAAAATTATTGAATTTTCCAGCAGATAGGATTGTAAAGAATATGTATAAAAAGCTAATGATTATAAAGTATAAGAATTTCGGAATGATAGATTTTGATTGATTCTTATTAAAAACCTTTTGATAGAAAATTATTGAATTTTCCAGCAGATAGGATTGTAAAGAATATTTATAAGAAACTAATGATTAGAAAGTATAAGAATTTCAGAATGATAGATTTTGATTGATTCTTAATAAAATCCTTTTGATAGAAAATTATTGAATTTTCCAGTAGATATGTTTGTACAGAATATTTATAAGAAACTAATGATTAGAAAGTATAAGAATTTCAAAATGATAGATTTTGATTGATTCTTAATAAAATCCTTTTGATAGAAAATTATTGAATTTTCCAGCGGATAGGATTTTAAAGAATATTTATAAGAAACTAATAATTAGAAAGTATAAGAATTTCAGAATGATAGATTTTGAGTGATTGTTAATAAAATCCTTGTGATAGAAAATTATTGAATTCTCCAGCAGATAGACTATTATAGAACATTAATGTAAATTTTTTGATAGTAGAGTATTATATTTTTTACGGATAGGATATGATAGTTCTTTAATACATAAAGTCGATAAAAAGTTATTACATTTTCATTTGGATAAAATTTGATAAAATTTTAATCCGAATCTTTCGATAATGTAGTATTAAAGTTCCAAGTTATATTCATTTTGATAGAAATTTTATCTAAATATTTGAAAGAGAATGATTAAATGTTACACTTGCTATTGAAAATGATTGGAATTTCAATATTTGATAAATTTGGATTGGAATTTCACTTCATGTTTGATAAAAACTCTATCAAATCCAATACTTTTCAATACTTTTTTTAAACAGGGAGGTCATCCGTACATGTTACTTTTTTGTAAGGCTGTGTTATCAATGAAAAAATATTAAAATTTATTTTTCTCGAAAAGGGCTCCGGCGATTATTTTCTTTTTCGTTTAAAAATACTCTGGGAACCTCAGAGACTCAAAATCTACAAGAAATTTTAGAGTGCAAGCAATTTTCATTTAAATCCATTTCAGGCGCACCGTGATAGTTTCCATAGCATTTCTACATATATCTTGTTTAAGATTAAAAATAAAAAATTTATAAATTTTTCAAAATTAACGAAAAATTCGACCTAAATCCTCGAAGGTGATCTCCAGGTATACCCGTTGTCGGCGACGTGGTTGTCTAAGTGTTAAGGATAATTTCTTAAACATGAAATATGAATGCCAAAACCATTAAAAAAAAATTCAAGCTAAATTCTCGGCGATGATCCTAAAGTATACCCATCATCGGCAACCTGGTTCTGTAGTTAAAAAATAACCATGGATTATTGTGCGATTGTGAGTTCTGAATGTGCATAAAAAATTTCAGTCCTCTAGGACATCAGCAAGTCGTTTAAATTAAATTTTAAAATTTCATATTTTCACTTTTGAAAAACAAATTGTTCATAATAATAACACTGATGTTCAAAAAATTATTTAACTATAAAAATTGTGTTCAGCATAAAAAAATACATAAGTAACACTTATTTAGGTCCTTTAAAATATAAAATGTTTCAAGAAATCTTTTTTAATTAGTAGTAAAACTTTAAACGCGTTTTTCTCGAAAAGGTCGATTTTGGTCGATAGCACCGTTTTCTCAGACCCGGTCACATATGCAGTTTTTAGAAAATCGATTTTCTTGGAAAAAGATGTGGTACTAACCCCTTAATAACCCACACAGCACATTATATTTCCTAAACATTTCATGAATATTTCATTGAAAGATTTGAAATATTTCAATGCAAGGTTCATGAAATGTTGATGAAAACAGGAAAATGTCCGCCTATAAGAAATATTGCCATGCAATTTTGCTGAAATATTACACTTTAAGACTCCTGCAATATTACACATGAAGACTCTGCAATATTCAGGAAATATTTCAAAGAAAGTTAGAAACTTTTTTAAAATATGAAATCAATCGTTATTTTCTAACATGATCAACACCTTAGGATCCTAGAAAATTAAAAACTACTGCGCAGCTGTACAGGCCATAGAAACTGAGATCGACCAGTGCGCATCATTTAAGTTGGAATTTTTCCATAATATTTTAATAAAATATTTCAGCAAAATTACACGGCAATATTTCTTATAGGCGGACATTTCCCTAATTTCAGCAATATTTCAAGGACTTTGCATTAGAATATTTTAAAATTTCAATGAAATATTTCAGAAATATTTAGGAAATATCATGTGCTGTGTGGGAAACAATTTCAAAAATAATAAAATTAGATTTATTGGAAATTAGATCAGTTGAATTATTTGTATCAAATAAATATGGAAATTTGCTATTCTATTATATCGCAAAATCAATTTACGCTCATAGCTGTGGAAAAAAATCTTTTTATACTAATAAATGTTTGTAAGGTAAATAAAATTTGAAAGAGTTAACAAATCAACATCACGGAGAGAAATAGATGGTAAGAATTTATGATCTTAAGATGGTAAAAAGTAGATGTTATCCGGTACTATCAAAGATGTAACAAAAAGTATGGTTATCTTACCCACTACAATCATGATGTTACCCCGTACAATCTGGATAGTAACTGATAGAATCTAGATTGCTGTCCGTATATGTAAGATTAAATATGGTACCTGGTACTATCTAGATAGTACCCCGTACCATCTATTTCTCTCCGTGATATATGAAACACGTTACAATTTTTAAAACAGATGAAAAAAGAAAAGGTGAGAACTTGCAAACCCTGTATGTAAAAAAATTTTTAAAATCGATAATTTAAAAAAATATTTGAACAGTTTTCCACAATGGGATCAGATTAAAAATTTTCATAAAATGTATTTCGTTTTGGAATTTTTTTTTGAAAATCCAAAATTACAAAACAATTGTAAAAATAAAATTATCTATGAATTACAAAATAAAGTACGTAAAATATAATTTTTTATTAATTAGATTGTCAGTTTCAGTTATATCTGTACCTGTTTCATTGCTGCCATTTTTGAAGTCTTATCTTCACCTACTTCTCCTTCTTCTTCGTCTTCTGTGAAGCTGTCATCATTTCCTGTAATGTACTTCCATCTGGATGAACTATTTTCATGAGCTGTCACTTTAGCTTAAATTTCAAGTAGGCTTTCTAAAAAAGAAGATAAATATAATAATAAAATTTGTTACATTAAATACACTTCAGATAACATAAGTATAAAGGCGCTTGTACACCTCACCGATCCCGAGTACACTTCTGCCGTGTACCATTGGAGTAAAAGAGACAAAACATATTTCCGTCTCTTTTACTCCAATGGTACACGACGCAAGTAGACTTGGGGTCGGTGAGATGTACAAGCGCCTTTAGTAAGCGTGATCGTCAATGAATGTTTTTATATTTTAAATATGGTTAACATGTAAACATCGAAACACATACCTCCAAGCAGAAGAATTTGGCTACGGTGTTGTTTGCCATCACTACACTTTATTTTATAAAATCGAGTTTCCTCAAAATCTGTTAATTCTTTTGGCGAAAAATTTTTCACATCCAAAATGATGGCGTATTCATGTTTTTTAGTTTTAAAGATGCGGTGATAGACAAATTTTGGCGTTCCCATTTTTCACAAAATAAATATCAAACAACTATTAAAATAATCAAAAAAATTTAAACACGATAAAATTTTACAAAACGTAATATAAGAGGAATAATTTTTATGTTAATAGATTGAGCTAGATCTTTTTTCAACTCAAAAAACGTGCAAGACCATAACAATTTTCAGTTTTAATGATGCGGTGATAAACAAATTCTGGCGTTCCCATTTTTCACAAAATAAATATCAAACAACTATTAAAATAATCAAAAAAATTTAAACACGATAAAATTTTACAAAACGTAATATAAGAGGATTAATTTTTATGTTAATAGATTGAGCTAAATCTTTCTTCAACTCAAGAAACGTGTATGAGCATAAGAGACTACAGTCATTTCAAATCTGAGATTTATGGTTGGTATAGAAAAGGTTGTTTCGACTCACAAAATACATGGTAAACTATGGGACGTTTGACCACACTTATAGGGTACGGACACAGCTCTGCTTTCTAAGCAGGGTCATCATGGTAACGTATAAGTACGGAAGCTTCTATGCGCCACCAGTAAGCACCAGAGATGAGTTCGTAGAAAACCTCGAGTATAATACGAGGTATTTTACGTGTAAAGGCGGTTCCAGAATAGGTGCAAAAAGCAAGTGCAACTACAAGTCCAAATGCAAATCCCATGAGTGCAAGAGAGATAGATAGATTACCTATCTCTTTCGCACTCATGGGATTTGCATTTGTACTTGGCTTTTGCACCTATTCTGGAACCACCTTAATCAGGCCCGACAAGCGACAATCCATTATAACGACACACTCTGTTGCAGAACCTGTCTATCGCGGCGCTAGCTTCGCTGCTCTATACAAACAAATTTTGTCTAAATGCAGCCACTTTACTTAACCTTAAAGCAAATTAACCTTAAACCTTATTAACGATTTTAATAAGCTAAAAATTTGAATATTATTAATATAATTTAAATAAAAAACATAAATTATTTTTAAAAAAAAAATGTTTTTTATTCAATTTTTAAAGAAAATTATTTAATTTGATCATAAATAATAATTTTTTTGCACAAAATTGTTATAGTTATAATTATTTATCGTTATTTTTGCAAGAAGTATTTAAATTTTATTTCATTTAGATAAATACAAATCGTTTTTAAAATATATTTAATTAAATGTAATTTAGAATTTTTTTTATGTATAAAGCGTGTTAATTAATTAATTTTTGCAAATTAAATTTAAAAATAATTGTATTTAGAAAAATTAATTAATTTCTGTATATTTTTTATTTTTTAAAATAATTTTTTTTTTATTTAAATTATATTAATAATATTCAAATTTTTAGCTTATTAAAATCGTTAAAGAATAATCTCCTTTAAGGTTAAGTAAAGTGGCTGCATGTACAAAAAATTTGTTTGTATAGAGCAGCGAAGCTAGCGCCGCGGTAGACAGGTTCTGCAACAGAGTGTGTCGTTATAAAGGCGCTCTCACATTTAAAAATTTGAATATTCAAATTTTCTGACTCACTCACACTCGTGCGTTGCCATGGTAACCTGCAGGCAGGCAGGCAGCCAAAAAGTTGTGAGTGCGTCATAATGCATTGTGGCTTGTCGGGCCTGCGTGTAATAGACACGTATTATACATGTGTATTATACATAAGGCTAATTTTGAAAAACATAACCCTAAATCTGCTTGTTTCGAATTTCCAATTTTCAAAAGTTCTGATATTGGCAAAAATTAATTATCGATGCTTTGATAAAATTTAAATTATATTAGTATTTCTTTTCTAAATTGAGAATAAAAGCACATTAGGCCTAAGCAGAATGAAATCTCTAATCGTAAATACTCTTAAGCTTTTACATTAGAGAGAAAAGAAAAGGATAGAAATACATTTTTGTCCTTTTCTCTCTTATGTAAAAGCTTAAGATTTACGATTAGAGATTTCATTCTGCTTAGGCCTATTTAAGGGGGGAACACCAGTTGTAACTCAAAAAATAATGCTTTTTTCAAGAATATTTTCCAAAAGAACAATAAATCTTTTTAAAGAATACTATTTATTAGTTAAAAGTACATGTAAAAAACTGTAATTTAAAAGAAAAAAAAAATTTTTTTAACAAAAACTTTTGGAGATATGAGCCATTGAAGTGGCGTCTTAAGAAAAAAGGCGAATTGCGGTGACCAGCATTCTGCAAGTATACTTTGTCTGAAATACAAAAATGAAATTGATTTACATTTATTATAAGATTATCTAGTTCGTGATCGAAGGATTAAAAAAAAAAAAAATTTGACAAACTGGCGACCTGTCAAAGTCAAAAGTATGATTTTCGTTAAAAAAATACGGTCGATTTTCAGCTATATAAAAAAAAGTTTTGCATAAAAAAAAAATCCTTCGATCACGAACTAGACTTGTATGTGTAAATGAAGCACACTAAATTTTAAATAAATCGGTTTAATAGTATTCGAGTAATCGTGGTCACCGACTTGGAAAATGTCATTTTGAGAAAAACGCATTCAAAGTTTCAACTTACTTTTTTTTTGTTCAGAAGAAATTTTGTTTCCAAGTTACAAAGAGTCATCGATTCTTGGACCATATAATAACTCTTCCGCAGTGGTTGCCGTTTCTAAATCATAGGAAAAGGCCATCTGTCGTTAGGGTCAGGTATGGCTGGCCACCTTGTATGAAGCCACGGGACGCGCCGCTGCAGTGTTCTGTATATCTCATTTATTTTTCACCGGATCAACTTTGAAATTTACAGACACATTTCTAAATATGTATACTTTAAGAAAATGCACAAAAAAAATCGATTTTTCGAAAGTTACAACTGGTGTTCCCCCCTTAAAATGTTAAAATTTTTTACGAAATTATTGCAAATAAGATAATATTATTTCACTGAACTGAAAGTTCTCAATTTACCAATATTTAAATAGTTTTTTTATTAATTAATAGTTATTTACCAACAATAAATCAGAATGTAAATAACAAAAAAAGGTTATGTTGTCATGAATGCGACTACAATGTCGAAAACCTGGTTTTCTACAGTATTATACGTATAATACGTCATTTATGTATTATACGTAGAAAACCTCCAGAAAAGCACTTTTACCCATCTCTTTTACTCCAATGGTACGCGACGCAAGTATACTCGGGATGGGTGAGGTATACACGCGCCTTAACGCGTTGGTTTACAAGCGCAGTGACGTCATCAAAGCATTGACACCAATTTCGTGCAAAAAGTTTGGTTTAGGATTTTAAGACACTGAATTTCTTAATTATGAATATTAAAAGTCGTCAATAAACATTTGTATTAAAAATCGTAAAGTTGGAAAACAGGGATAAGTGGAACATAAACAAAACTTTTTGTTCGCGATTGGCATCAATGCTTTGATGACGTCACTGCGCTTGCCAACCAACGCGTCAGTCACGCAACGCAAACATTTCGGAACATATTGGAGGAAGGCCTTCATGGGACTGCAGCCTAAAGGCACCGTCCCATGACAGCGTGAACTGCAGTTGTACAACTTTATATCTTTCATTAATAACGATTATATTAAATAGAAATTTAAATCATTCCTCCATGAAAACAATTTTCTAACATGATTTCTAGGTTATAAAAGTAATTTTCAACTCAGAAAAGTGTTACACGACGGAGACATACTCTGAATAGGGAAGGTGTACAAGTGCTTTTAGGCTTCAGTCCCATGGCAGATTTTTGCGATGCGTTTTGTCAATATACCATGAATGTAAAAGAGAAGCAGATATATGTTTGCTATGTTTACACTAATGATCTACTGATAAACGCAACACAAAACGCTGTCTTGGGACTCCGGCTTAATGACCTAAGCACAATAGAAACGTAACCGGAATCGTAATTGCAAACGGAAGGATTAGTAAGAGAAGAACAACAATATATGACTATCCTTCTCTAACTCATTCTTCCGTTTACGATTGCGGTTACGTTTCTATTCTGCTCAGGCCTTAAGGCCAATGCAAAATGAATTTGGTCACGGGTACAGGAAGCATGCGACAGAAAAGAAAAAATATATATCTGTTTTCTATCACATGACATATGAAGAGCTCCACAGAATATAGGAATGGTTGAACTGCGATACGCTATCTAGTGGCAAAAATATGAACGAGAAATAATGGGTCGCTGACAATAAAAACACATGTGACAGTTAAAAACAATTTGAATATTTGTATTATAACATGCCTTATTTTTGATAAAAAGTAAATCAGGTTGTTCAAGTTGGGTGGGGGAAGTCCGAAATGGCCATGAAGCGGTGCACAAAACAAGCATAAGAAATGTACGGGATAAAGTCGAATTTTTTTAATATCTTGCTTATATATATTTGTCACGCGACGGGAAGAAAGGGACCTAAGCGTCCAAACGGCAATTTCACAGGAGAGAGAAAAGAGTAGGCAAGAACGTGGCGAAGAGTTTCCGATATCTCTTACTCTCTCTTGCTTGCCACTACTATTTCAAGTTGGCGTCTGTGTGTTCGGGCGTCTTCGGCAAGTAAAGAGAGATGCACCTGGTACACGTGCTTTCGTAGTGAGAGAGAACGGTGTAGTCAGCGCATCTCTCTCTAAATCACGAATACCGACCCGAACTTCAAGTGACGCATGGACAGAGTGAGAGGGGAGCGTAGGCATGTCTGTGTGAGGAGAACGAGAGTCAATTCTCTACACGAATCGCTCATGTTTAAATCGTTATTGCAAAAAAACTATTTGATAAAATTTAATTTTGACTTCGCATAATTAAAAAGCAATCCTTAATTTATCTGAATCAATCATAATCCGAAAATCAAAAATTGGTCCCTTTCTTCGCGTCGCGTCACATTTATTTCACTTATATATATAATATATATATATAATTTTTTTACAAATGACATTATTATACTTTGTACTACTAACTTGCACTTTTGTCCAAAAAAACTAATAAGCAACAATCTTCTGTATTAAAATGTTTTGTTAAAACAGTCTTTCCGATTTTTAAATTCAAATATTGTTAGTCTAAACTCATACATGTATGAGTTATAAAGCAGCATTTGATTGGTTGGTTTTACGTAGTTATTTAAAGCTACTAAAAATGATTACAAAAAGGCGTCTGTAATTAAAAGCCGGTAGGACAAATCCCGCAGACCCTAAAAAGAGTACATGTCAGGGGAAATAAGTACGGTTGGTAACCCTAGGGCTGCGTCGCGTCTGCGTTTTGCTCCATTTTTGAAACAAGCCTTAGGAACATATTGAGTAAAGGCCTTTAAGGCCAACGCTGAATAGAAACGTAACCGGAATCATAACTGCAAACGCAATCGGAATAATGAGTAAGAGAAGGACAAACAATATGGCTATCCTCCACTAACTCATTCTTCCGGTTGTGTTAACGATACGGTACGTTTCTATTTTGCTCAGGCCTTTAGCATAGTGGCATACTGCAAAGATAGTGAGTATGCCTTCATGCATTATGATGATTCTACACTCACCTAAAACTGAGCGAGCGGTCCGCTTTTCCGTGACGCTTCTCATATTTAACTATATATATATATATAAGAAACGTAACGCAAATGCGGACCGCTCGCGAAGTTTGAGGTAAGTGTAGAATCAGCATTAAGGTGGCGTATGGCTGGTCGCACAAGAAAAAACGGAGCAGTTTGCAGGATGTGTTTCAAATGAGATAAAAAAGGAAAGAGCGGTATTTCTGTCTTTTTCTATCTCAGTTGAAACACATCCTGCACACTACTACGTCTTTTCTTGTGCGAGCACCCTATAGGCGCTTCCGTAGAGCTGTGTCCGTACCCTATAAGTGTGGTCAAACGTCCGATAGTTTACCATGTATTTTGTGAGTCGAAACAACCTATTCTATACCAACCATAAATCTCAGATTTGAAATGACTGTAGTCTCTTATGCTCATACACGTTTCTTGAGTTGAAGAAAGATCTAGCTCAATCTATTAACATAAAAATTAATCCTCTTATATTACGTTTTGTAAAATTTTATCGTGTTTAAATTTTTTTGATTATTTTAATAGTTGTTTGATATTTATTTTGTGAAAAATGGGAACGCCAGAATATGTTTATCACCGCATATTTAAGACAAAAAAGCATGAATACGCGAACATTTTAGATGTGAAAAACTTTTCACCAAAAGAATTAACAGATTTTGAGGAAACTCGATTTTATAAAATAAAGTGTAGTGATGGCAAACAACACCGTAGCCAAATTCTTCTGCTTGGAGGTATGTGTTTCGATGTTTATATGTTAACCGTATTTGTAATAGAAAAACATTTATTGAAGGTCGCGCTTACTTATACTTATGTTATCTGAGGTATATTTAATGTAACAAGTTTAATTATTATATTTATCTTCTTTTTTAGAAAGCCTACTCGAACTTCAAGCTAATGTGACAGCTCATGAAAATAGTTCATCCAGATGGAAGTACATTAAAAGTAATATTGACAGCTTCACGGAAGAAGAAGAAGAATTAGGAGAAGATAAGGCTTCGAAAATGACAGCAAAGAAACAGGTACAGATATAACTGGAACTTACTATTTTTGTATTTTTTTCTTCTCGTTCTCTGTGACAAAGTTTAATGATTTTTTCCATTCTTCCCATATGATAATTTTTTAATAGTTTAAATTTTTATATTTTTTAATATTTATAATATTTTTGAAATGCATCAATTTAAATGTGTTTTAACATTTTGTATTTTCGAATGACGTTTTTAAAAACTTGTTGCAAAAAATACTAACAAATTATATATTAGGTACTTTATTTTGTAATTAATAAATAATTTTATTTTTAAAATTGTTTGTATATTATGCACCAAGGGAGGGAACCCCGAGTTCATTGACGAGCACAATGCCTTCAAATAAGACGAAGCACGAACGAAGCTAGTTCTTCAGCTTGGTCGAAAACATTGTGAGAGGCAATTAACGAGGGCCCACCCAAGGTGCAAATGCATTTGTCACAAATGCTTGAAAATATCGAGTTGCAGACATTTACCTCAAAATGAAAACTGCGAAAGATTGTTAGGTCGAATTCACAAGCCTCGAATTGACAGATGTTCTAACCTCTATTTCCATGAATTGTAAATTGAACGAAATGTTATTGTTTCGAATATTAATATGATCAACTTTCAAGCGAAAACAATTAGTACTTATGGTAATGATTTAATGTACAAATTAAAAAGAAATCAATTTTAGAATTCTACGACAAACGATTCGGACACGTGACAATTATGTGGCGCGATAATTCGATTAAACAAAAATTAGATGCAAAGAAAATTATAAGTTATTGAAATTCGATCAAGTAAACTTTATTTTAAATAATAATTTGATGCTATTAAGATTAGTTGAAATACATATTCGACGAAATTTTATTTATTTTAATTTACAATTAGTGATTTTAATATTTAGGTTAGAATTAAATTCGAAAATAAAGAAATTATGATAAATAATAATTAGAACACATCCTATTTATAACGAATAAGAAATATGAAAAACGACATTTAGGTTATCTTATAAATCGGATAAATAAAAATTAGAGAACTTTGTATTTCGTAAAAAAACACATTATATTAAATGACAATTAGGCAAATAATAATTTTGATGAAATAGAAATTCGTCAACTGTAAGAGTAGATTCTATTACAAATTTGACATTTTTTAATTTTGTCATTAATCCATTAATGTAAATAGAAATTATGTGAAAATATAATTCCAACAAACAATATTTTGCTTTCAATATGATTCTAAGATTTGAAAAATTGATTTCTTTTTAATTCGTAGATTAAATCATTACCATAAATACTAATTATGTCAAATTACTTTTATTATAAATTTCATTTACGTTAAATCAACATTATAACATTTCATATTTCGACCTCATGAAAATTAGGTTAAATAAAGATTAGGATAAATAAAAATTAGAGAAATTTAAAATTATACAAAGTATAAATTAGATCAAAATATAATTGTTTTCGCTTGAAAGTTGATCATATTAATATTCGAAACAATAACATTTCGTTCAATTTACAATTCATGGAAATAGAGGTTAGAACATTTGTCAATTCGACACTTGTGAATTCGACCTAATAATCTTTCGCAGTTTGCATTTTGAGTTAAATGTTTGCAACTCGAAAATATCGCGTTTTTGTGGGCAAGCTTTTCTTCCCTGTCTGGGAATTTTTTTCCTCTACCGCCACCTAATCTAAAACTGCGAGAACCACAGCTTCGATTACAGAAACGCGATTTTTTTGAGCATGTGTGATAAAAAAAATTTTCATATACGCATGGATCACAGGTCTCACCTATTCTTTTTTCAACTGTTTTAAAAATTGTAAAGTATTTCACATATATTGTTGATTTGTTAAGTCTGCCAAATTTTATTTACTTTACAACAATTTCTTTGTATAAGATTTTTTTAATTTTTGACCTTAAATTGATATTGCAAAATAATACAATAGAAAACTTCTATATTTATTTGATGAAAATAATTCAACTGATCTAATAATTTTCAATAAATGTCAATTTTTTATTTTTTAAAATATTTATTAATAAAAATTTTTAATAATTCAAAGTTTTTATTTATTAAAATTCTCAAGAATCTAAATTTTAATTCTCAGGATTATAATTAGTGCGACTCAAACGAACTTTCAACTTTAGAAATATGAAAATGCCCAATGGGCAAAAAACAATGTTCGTTTTAAAAACGTCTTTAAAACGAACATGGCGTTTTGACCACTGGGAGTGTTTTTTTGCTTTTGAGATATTAATTAATTAGTTAATGTAAAAAAATCATTAACTATTTTACAAACAAATAAAGTTACCCTCATTCTGAACTCATCATATATTGAATTTTTCCTTACTGATCCGATTGAAAATTGTTAAAGCTTAACAAATTACCGTGATAGCGTAGATTTGTCTACAATCACGCAACATTTGAGAATCACCCATATTCATAACCATAAAATATTAGGAATATTGTTTTCTTGTTTACGATTTTGTATAAAAACAAATTAAAAATTTTCGAAGGGTTAAAACTTTTTTCTTATTGTTAAAATCTTATAACTCTTATAAAATTCACTATTTACATTTTTCAAAAAATTCAACTCCTTTCCTCCTCTTTATATATACATATATTTTGGTGATAACCTTGATGATTTGTGTGACACAATGATTCAATATATATGTATTTTTATATATCTATATTTTATTAAATCAAATTAATTTGACTGTATTTCCAATAAGTAAACAATCAAATTGATTTGACTGTATTTCCAATAAGTAAACTGTACTATTTCAGTAGTAATTTTTTCTATTTCCGGAGCAAAAGTTGCAGAAATGCTAAGAAGTTCGGAACAGTTTAGGTTGTACTTTGCAAATAGCGAAAGTTACTTCATATTTTTTCCGTGTATTTAAATGAAGTAGCTTTTTTGTATACATAGGTAATTTTTTTTAACCTCAAAACATAACTAAAAATAATAATAAGCAAGATTGTAAACCGTTTATTAGACAATTAAAGATATTTAATGGATTATTTTATTCTTTTATAATTATAAATAGTTTACTGTTTTAAGAATGTATTTTTATGTTTTTCATAATTATGACTATAATTATTTGCAAAAAAATTAATTTCATATTAAGAGGTCAGACCACTGTGAAGATCGAAAATCAGACCCATTTTTAAGATTATTTCTACAGTTAAATTCCTCGTTCAATCCCGTCCAGTTTGTAGAGTCCCAGTGGGTACGATCTTATATGAGATCATTCTTAAATTTTTACAGTATTTTTTTTGTTTGTTTTATTTTGCTTTCACAGAAAATAGCAATCATAAATGATGCCAAAGAAAACGCTGATAAGCGAACATTACAAAAAAAATTAGAAAAAAACAAAATTAATATTTTGAAGGATAAGTCGCCAATGAAAGAAATCAAGGATAAATCTGATTACAAGGAATTGATTCATCAGTTAGAAGAACAAAGATCATGGATTGAAAAATTACAAAATGAGAAAGCGACTCTTGCTAAGAGGAAAATAGATTTTCAGAAAAGTAAGTAAAACTATGAATCTTATATTATGTATTATTACACCCAGAAAAATGTTTTATTTGATTTAAAAAAAATTTATTTGATTTTAATAAAAGTGGATATTTGTCTCAGAGCCTACTAAACTTTTCTTTGTCTCAAATAAATTTTTGTATTTAAATTGGTTTATTTAATTTAAATATATGTTTTCATTTGAGACAAATAAATTTTTATTTGGTGCAAATATATTGTATATTTAGAACAAATATATAAAAAAAATTTAAACCCAGATAGCACCGAACTTTATAGGAAGTTAACGGCAATAAGTTTGAAAGTTAAAGTTGTTAACTTCCCAGAAGTTTTATTTATTCTCAGAGTTTAAGTTAACACTGTTAACTTGTGGAAAGTTAGAAAAGGAAATTTGCTGAAAGCTTTCCTTTTTAATTTTACACAAAATTTTTATGGTAAACTTAAAAATCTATTTTCATGTGCAGATGTTTTCTATGGCAGCTAGAGCTGCGCAATACTTTTTAATTACATTTCCCTATAGACAAGCTATGGATGTACTAAACTTGAAAAAAGAATATTTTTTTAATTTTGAATTTATCACAAAAAACTTCTTGCAAAATTTATGCAAACTTACGTAAAAAAAACTTTCGGCAAATTAAGCTTTATAAATTCCAGCAAGTTAACTCTGAGGATATTTAAAACTTCTGGGAAGTTAACAGTGTTAACTTCCGAACTTATGGTCGATGTAACTTCCTATTAACTTCCTACAAAATTCGGTGCTATCTGGGAAGTAATAAATATAATGGCAGAAATGTCTGTTATTCATCCAGATAGTTTAGAATGGATATAATTAAAAAAATATGATTAGAATTAAGAATCTTTTAATTTTTCACATTTCGCGGTTAATTTTTAGGATACTACGCGGATATTGTCTAAATATAACAATTTCTAATTTACGTTGATTTAAATAGAGATCAAATATTATGCTTAACAAACACAAAAAAGGAAGAACAGCATTACAACAATAAAATGAAAGTGTAATTTAATTAATAAACACTCGCGAATAAAAATATTTCTTTAATTCTTCTGAAATTAACATTTATTTTAATTGATAATCAATCTTTGCACAAAAACTACTTAATCGCGTCAATCTGACATATCGTTTTTACTGCGTCCAACTTATAGCGTATACCAGCATTCTGCTCATGCTTGCGTTGAAATCAAATAAATTCAAAGAAATATTTATTTAATTTAAATAAAATATTTATTTGAAGTAAATAAAAATTACTTAAATATACACTTTTATTTAAAATTAATATTTTTTTCTCCGGGTGTATGAATGAGTTCATATTGAGTCATATATTATGTAAACAATAAAATATTGGTAACAATAAAATTCCATAAATGAATAAAACCTGTCATTTAAGTCAATAAATTAACTTTAATTATTATAAAATTTTAGTTACAAGTTTAAGATAGTACACGCGCAATCGCAATTTTTTTTTAATTCGATGAAATTTAATATCTTCTCTTACGAAAATATATAATAGGAAATTTATGATAGGCCCATCATTGATTTTCTATCACATTTTTCCTATCATTTTTTCGCGACGATATAAAAAAATGGTAGAAAGATGATAGAAAAAAACTGATAGGAATAATGATAGAAAGATTATATGGAAAAAGATATAAAAATAATAGGAATAATGATAGAAAGATGATAGGGAAAATGATATTAATAATGATGATTTTATCACTTGGTTGTATTTAATAATGAAGATGAATATATCGATTTCTCCTAGTCATCAATAGGATAGAAAGAACAAAAAAAATTCTTTTTTACGTTTCGGCAGCACTGCTGCCCTCTTCAGAAACTACAATTTTATTAAATTAAAAAAATGAACACAAGCATAAATATACAAATTTGTTTTTGAGAAAAGGGCAGCAGTGCTGCCGAAACGTAAAAAAGAATTGTTTTTTTGTTCTTTCTATCCTATTGATGACTCGGAGAAATCGATATATTCATCTTCATTATTAAAAATGATATTAATAATGAAAAAAAAATAGAAGTGCTCACCCATCCAAGTAGTAACCGCGTCCAACGTTGTTTAACTTCCGTGATCCGATGAGAACTTGTTCCTTCGCCTAGGTTTTTTCGCTATCTTGTCTTGATAAACAACTTTCTCCTATAGATATTGTATTATTTTTTGTATCATTATTCCTATCACTTTTACTATAATTTATCGTCGCTAAAAATGGTAAACATAATAATACACGGAGAAACTTTTTGTATCACTTTTTGTTAAACTCATCCCGGCTGAAAAAACTTGTACAAGAAAATGTACAAGTAATGTTCTTGAACAAGTTCAGCATCCGGAATTGACACATGTCCTTGTACCGGAACTTGTACAAGATCCTGGATAAGAAAATATACTTGTACAAGAAAAGGTACATGTTCTTGTACATAATTTTTTTTACAGGTTTTCTGTACATTTTCTTGTACCAGAGGTGGAACATGTTCATTTATGTCTTTTAAATTAAAAATTAAAAACTTTAAAGGCTGCGCAGTAGTTTTCTTACGCCTTTACAGCTGCGCAATAATTTTAGCATGCATAAGTAAAGAGTCATAATAATTATAACTTATTAAAATTTTTTTCAAAACCATTTTTAAACAAATGTTCTTGTACAAGAACCTAAACGTGTTCATGTAAAAGTACTTGTACATGAAACCTGCACAAAAAATATGTACAAGAACATGTACATTTTCTTGTACAAGTATATTTTCTTATCCAGGATCTTGTACAAGTTCTGGTACAAGAACATGTCTCAATTCCGGATGCTGAACTTGTTCAAGAACATTAGTTGAACATGTACAAGAAAATGTACAAGTTCATTAATGAACATGTACAAGAACTTGTACAAGTTTTTTCAGCCGGGATATGTATTTTTAGTAATTTGACTATTATCATATATTGTTTAAAAGATTTCTATTAAATAAGAAATTTCGTCTTTTCCTCTCTTTTTTCCCACGTTGGAAGTCAACTTACTAAAAGTACATATGAGTTTAACCAAAAGTGATACAAAAAGTTTCTCCGTGTATTATTATGTTTACCATTTTTCGCGACGATAGAAAAAATTAAAGTAAAAGTGATAGGAATAATGATAAAAAAATAATACAATATCTATACGAGAAAGTTATTTATCAAGACAAGATAGCGAAAAAACCAAGGCAAAGGAACATGCTCCTATTTGTTCAAAAGACCTACAATTCATATAGTGCTGATATTTTGGTCAAATTCGATATTAAATCACAAAATATAATGTAAACACTGCATGAAAAAATTGCACTTACCTTTTTGAAATAATTCACACCTATTTAACACACTTGGAAAGAAGTAGAAAATCACTTTTGTCTTCATTTTTTCAAGATATTTTCATTATTCTCACTGCTTTTAAGAAAATGGGCGTATCGCTTCGGTATTAAAACAAAAACAGTGTACTGTCAACATACACGTTTGACCGTAATCAGATTAGCAACTACTGCAAGTGAACTATCTTAAATTATCATAAGCGTTTGTAAAATAGTATATTAAGCACAAGGATCCAAAGACAGCCATTGTTTACGTTGGCGTTTGCAGCCCGAGACGTTAATGAGTGCTAGCAAACGTCAACGTAAACAATTGGTTGCCTTTGGACCCATGTTACTTACGATATTTTTTATTCCAAAGGCACAAAAGTCGCGTTTTTAGGTTATCTGACGTCCGGGTGAAAAAGCCATTCATTTGTTCTACCGTTTGAAAATGGCGTCCTTTTTTAACCTAGGGCAAATATGGACGCCATTTTCAGACGGGAGAATAAATGATTGGCTTTACACCGGACATCAGGTATCTAAAAGCGCCATGTTTGTGCCTGAGGGATAAAAAGAATAATTAATAACTTTTGTGAATTAAAATTTTTAAGTATACCAAGGTGAAAATAATTTGTATGAATTACGTGTGGGATTCGCAGAAAATTTCGATTGGATTTCACATGCCATTCGTACGAATTAAAATTAAAACAAATTGCCCGAATTTTTAGGCATAAAAATTAATATAATTTAATTACTATGATCAATTAAATCCGAGTGGAAATTCTCTCAGTTCTTTAAGGGAGTAGTCTGGTGTTGAGGCCTGTTTTAGGAGTTTATTTGAGGATTTTTTTTTAATTGTAAAATAAAATATAATCACATCAATTCTTTTTACATCGTTTTATTCCAATTATGAAGTGTTAAAACAAATTGTAATTGATTATTTTTTACTTGATTATCTTATATATATTTAATATTATTGTTTATACCAAAAAAATTATGTAGGCTGCTGGCGCAGGTGATAACTTCCATTGGTGTCATCTAAAACAAAAAAACAAATTGTTTATTGTTCTGTATGCTAGTGGCTATCGCCCGAACTAAAATTATGCAATTTTATTATAACTTTTTTTTATTATTAACTTTCTGTTAATAAAAAATAGACGATTTAAAATTTTTTTGTTTATTAGTCCGCCATTTTGTTATTTATTAACAAAAATGGTTTATTTTAGTTCGGTCGATAGCCACTAGCATACCGAACTATAATCAATTTGATTTTTTTGTTTTAGATGAAACCAATAGAAGTTATCACCTGCGCCAGCAGCCTACATAATTTTTTTGGTATAAACAATAATATTAAATATATATATAACATAATCAAGTAAAAAATAATCAATTTCAATTTTTTTAACACTTAATAATTAGAATAAAACGATGTAAAAAGATTTGATGTGATTATATTTTATTTTACAATTAAAAAAAAATCCTCAATAAACTCCTAAAACAGGCCTCAACACCAGACTACCCCCTTAATTTTAAAAGATATTCAAAAACAGATATCAAATTTAAATTTAGGAACCCCAAAGAATTCTCTCATATTTAGTTGCTTCCACACTGTTGCCACCCAAATTTCGCCCAAATGTGTACGAGTTATTTTCACCTTGCTAAATAAAAGTTAAAATCTTTTTGTGTGTACAAATAACCAATCGTTATAGAATAGAATAAATAGAATAGAAAAAAATTGTTCTGTTGATCAAAATGGCGGATCCAATAGAGAGGACAAATTTTTTAAAAACCGTTCAAATTCTCTTGAGTCTTGTTAATCGTTGGTATTTGGGGTCACTGATTACGAATTTGAAGTCAGATTTTTTGTATTTTTTTGTCGCATGATAATAAAAGAGCTAATATTGTTCGCTATAAAGGATTTTAAGGTTCAAGTTTCATTTAAAATTTGGTAATTTTTTAATTTGTTTCTTTCTTTATATAATATGTAATGTATATAATATATACCACATGTTTTACAAAGATTTTAGCCTGACAGTAATACCTTGGGATATCAGTTTCTTACATTTAAAAGGAGACTTTAAAAATTCTTCTTTACTCTTTCAACCAGAAAATGGCTTTGGAAAAACATTCAAAAGTTTAGGACGTATAGGAATGTATTGAAAGGTTAAAGGTGTGTTAAATAAAATAAAATTATTTATTATTTTTACGAACAATTTGTTATGACAGAGGTTACTTGTTGATTCTAATACTTCTCAAAAACAATTCGATGAATTTGTCGAAAGACTTTCGAGAGCCATATTGGAACCGCCACTTAGAAATTCGTAATCAGTGACCCCAAAAACCCCCGAGTAGCAACCCAGATAGTAAAATGCGCTCACAGTGTCAGACATGTAGCTTGCACGCGTGCCGATTAACCCTCACGCGTGCTCTCACTGGACCAAACAGATGCGTCCTCATATGCGACGCATGTGAGTCGCACGCATGATGGTAAAATGAGTCTAGTTCATATTCTATTACTAATTTAAGTTAAAACGAATATAATATATTACGTGATGCTGGAATGTAGAAATTGTCGTTAAACTCGACTATTAGACAATAATTTTCTGCGCATTTCATGCTCTAGTGCAGCCATCACTTCGTGAATGCGATATGCGTGTGTTATAACACGCATTGCCTGACTCGCACGTCAAGTGCGTAACGTGCGTCGCACGATTCTTATCTGGGAAGACTCAAGAGAATTTAAACAGTTTTTAAAAAATGCGTCTGCCATTTTGAATTTCGAAAATCTAACTTCAAATTCGTAATCAGGAACCTCAAAAACCCGAGAGTAACAAGAATTAATAGAATTCAAACGGTTTTTAAAATTTTCGTCCGCCTTGTTAAATTTTTAAAACCTAACCTCAAAGATTTGAACTATAAATTCAATTATGCGTTAGGGGTTATGCGTTCAATACAGGCTCTCCGCAATTATTGCATGACATTTCAGTTTTGGGTCTTAAAGTTGTAGGTTTAAGCTTTCTTTTGAGCCCTATTAAAGCTTTCTATGCCCTCCCGTTTTCATTTTATAGTACTTCAAAAAGTACCAAAAAGCCATTTTTCGACATTTGTTATATGCCAAAAACCACTCTTTCAAAGGTTGCATATAAGAATTTCGTAAATTATTAAATAAACTAAATGCACTTGTTTTTTTTTAATAAAGTCGTCAATGATAGAGGTTTCATAATTATACATTGCGCTGCATATAGTTGTGTAAGTTTTTTATTTCTTCGAATTTTGATCTGATACTTTGGGATTATATTACTAATATAATTTGTAATACGAAAATGAAACGAATAAATAATCAATTTTTTAACATATAAAGTGTAATATTACCTTAATTTATAAAATAAAATACTATCATATGAAAACCGATTAATAAATTCCTTGATTATCGACAAGTAATTCAGAATTGAATATAAAAATTACTGACCTTAAAGAAAAAAAAATGTCGCTATGACAATTGGAAAAAGCAAATAATAATTTCCAAATAAGTGGATCTCTGGATCTAATTTGTAGCGCAATTAGTTAGAGTACTCATCCGACAAAGGGTAGTTGTGGTGTTCGACTCCTACCATAACACAAGAGCAGATTCGCTTTTTTAATAAATTCTATATCAGTAGCTTAGAAAAATAAAAATTTACAAACTTAATTTGATTTAGGGTCAGATGGAAAAAATACGAACAAGGGGTGAATGCGAACAACACTTTAAGTAATTTTTTTAATGATAGAATGGTACAAAATTGTTTCTATTAGCCCGAGTTAGTTACTTAATTTCAACTTTTGGTATGTTTGATTTTTGAATTTATATGATGCAACTTTATGCAAAAACTAACTGAAAGAATTGCAATTGAAATTAAAAAAAACTTACGTTATTGGTGAAACTTAAAAATTTCGTTCGTATTTACCCCACACGAAAATGACCATCTACATTTTTCAGTACAATGCATTTTATAAGATCATGTACTATTGTAGTATTAAGGTACATCTCCGGCTCCAGTGGTGCTCAGTTTCTTGCGACTACCCTGGCGGATTCGATTTGCGTAATGTCTACTTAACTAAGTGGACTTTAGGTAGACATTAGGTAAACATGTAAAAAAACGTATAGAAAAGCTATTAATCGACTTATTATGATAAAAAAAGTTGATAAAAGGGTAAATGAATGTTTATAGAGTAAATTCGTACAAAATTTGTAATTAATAAAGCATTAAATAATTAATAATGAATGGAAATGTGCGCGAGGTACCTGATCAGTTCAGCTGTACAATTATTTTCGTGCTATTTTCATGAAAAGAATATAAATTAACGGCAAAAACAATTGATATTTATAAAAAAGTGTAAAATTGATTTAATTTGAGTGTTTGCAATACGAATTATTAAATAATAATTAAGTTTTTATCAAATGTGAATAGTGTTGTGAAAACCTGTGAAAACTAATGAGTTACTACATTACCGATCGCATATGATAATAAAAAGTTCTCGATGAGTGTAACAAAAAAGCTGCAATCATGTCCGTAATTTTGGACGAGAAACAATTATGAAATCAATAATTATTTATATTTAACTTTATTCTGCATTTTAAAATTCACTTTTTATTTTCTTTCAAAGCAAAAGCTTGGAAGAAAACATGCTCGCACTGTATTGTAAAAACTGGTGGCGCCATCTCTGGCAATCTCGGAAATTATGTACTTGGTTAAATTGCAGCTTTTTTGTTACACTCATCGAGAACTTTTTATTATCATATGCGATCGGTAATGTAGTAACTCATTAGTTTTCACAGGTTTTCACAACACTATTCACATTTGATAAAAACTTAATTATTATTTAATAATTCGTATTGCAAACACTCAAATTAAATCAATTTTACACTTTTTTATAAATATCAATTGTTTTTGCCGTTAATTTATATTCTTTTCATGAAAATAGCACGAAAATAATTGTACAGCTGAACTGATCAGGTACCTCGCGCACATTTCCATTCATTATTAATTATTTAATGCTTTATTAATTACAAATTTTGTACGAATTTACTCTATAAACATTCATTTACCCTTTTATCAACTTTTTTTATCATAATAAGTCGATTAATAGCTTTTCTATACGTTTTTTTACATGTTTACCTAATGTCTACCTAAAGTCCACTTAGTTAAGTAGACATTACGCAAATCGAATCCGCCAGGGTAGTTTATACTAATCAACAGCTCACTTCACTGTCGTGTTTTCTCTCTCTTTCTCAAGCGAATAATATACTTGACTCTTTTGAAAAATCAATAAATAACCTAACTTTTCTACTTCAAAACGTTGTAATTCAAAAATTAGCATGGATACCCCTACTAAAACTTTTTTTTATCTTATTCTATTAATTCCATTCTACAATATACTCGTTTTTAAAAAAAATTTATCGATAACTTTTTAAATAATTCAATAAAATGTATGAGTTTTGCATGTTCAGATTAGGAATCCTATGTTAACTGGTGCAACTTTGAACCCAGATTTATCAGTTTTTAGCATGGCAAGGGGTACTGGGTTTTTTTACCAATTATAAAGTACATAAAAAGGAATATTTTCCCAGAGTTTAAAAAAATTCTAGCAAAAATCGATTTGCCGGAGAAATACCTTAAATTTTCTTTTCTAAATACGCATAAAATTCAAGCAATATTAGTTAAAAGTTATGCCTTAACAAGAACGGGCGCGCTTGTTTTAAAAGCATGTGATATCAGTATAGTACAATAGCCAGAGCATCATCCTTTTTGAAGAGAAAATTCTTGCTTTTAGAGCAAGATCGTACCTAGTAAATTAGCATGGGGTACAACCATACTATAAAAGCTTGATTCTTATTTTCGTGCAGCAGACCCTAAGTATTTTAATGTTAAAATATTGGTAGTAGGTCTTTTAATATAAAATACTATCTTAGTGTTCAAAAAAGTATGTTTGTTTTAAAAACGTTTTTAGAACGTTTAATATTTGCCAAATAATGTTTTGAAACATTTCAAGAACACAGATGTTCAAATAATGTTCTAAAACATTATTTGGTAGACATGAAACGTTCTAAAAACGTTCTTAAATCTTTTTCTAAAAGAGCATGGTTTTTTGCCCACTGGGATTTTATGTAGTCAAATTTTTTAAATAATAACACATCTATAAAAATAAATTAATTCCACAGATGAGGAAAACTTCGATACGTTTTTTGATCAAAAAGAAGATTCAACAAATGGTCGTGAAAATTTACGTAAAAACATAAATTTAATTCATTCAGATTCAGGTATTATTACAATCATTATGAATACATTCGACTCTCGCATCTTTTACATTCAATTCTTTTATAATTTTGTTCGGGTCTTTCATCAAATAGTCAACATTTTTATTTTAACTAACGTACGTTACTTACAATGAACTGAAGTACATAGCTACTAGATTATAAGTGTTACGAGAAGTTTTAGCAACATATCTGATGAATTTAAAAGCATAATTGTTTAAATTAAAGCAAATAGTACTTACTAAAAGTTGTATTACTATTATATCAGATAATAAACCTTATTTTAATTTGAAATATAGCTAAAAAACACACAACCCAGTTGGAAAAAAACCATGTTCGTTCTAAAAACGTTTTTAAAACGTTTCATGTTTACCAAATAATGTTCTGAAACATTTTAAGAACATGGATCTTTAAATAAAGTTATAGAACATTTTTTGGCTGACATGAAACGTTCTAAAAATGTTTTAGGAACATTTTCGGAACAAACATGATTTTTTGCCCACTGGGAAGGTTGGAGAGGTAAACATACGAGAGGAGTTGACCACATAAGTGTAGAAGATCCTAGAGTCGAATATTTTGCGAATCTTGTATAATGATATTTTTTTAAATAACTCTAAAACATCTTATTTTACAGATATGGATAATTCAGAAGCTTTTTTTGATCAAAAAGGGGATTCAAAAAATGATAATGAAAATTTGCGACAAAGCATAAATTTAATTCAGTCAAATTCAGGTATTATTACAAATATCTGTGTACGTTAAAGTGACATTGTCTAAATAATAAATCATCTAAAAGAAACTTTATTTTATAGATGGGGGAAACTATAATGCTTTTCCTGCTCAAACAGCAGATTTGAAAAATGAGAACGAAAATTTATATAAAAGTATGAATGAAGTGAAATCAGATTCAGGTAATTATTGCAATCATTACAAATTTTTCATGTTGTGAAAGAAAAAAACAGAAATAAGTCATTGAGGGGTTAGGCTAAATAAAGTGTTACATATGAAAATTCAAGTACCCTCGCACAGCGACCGACATTTTGGAATTATTCGTACGTATTGTCTCCTATTCAAAATTTACACGTGTTTTTGGGATTAATACTTTTTAAAAATGATTTAACCACTTAACCACGTAGATGTACACGTGTTTTAGGACTTCATTTTTACACAGATGTTTTTACCATTTCTCCACGTGTATATACATGTGTATTTGGGGCTTCATTTTTTTCAATGATACTTTGCCATATTCTTCACGTGGATATCTGTAAAAAAATTATGTCCTAAATACACATGTATATACTCAGGGAGAAATGGTTAAAATATCTCTGAAAAAAATTAAGTCCTATATACACGTGGGAGAATGGTTAAAATATCTTTGAAAAAAATGAATTCGTAAATAAACGTGTATATCCACTTGGAGAAATGGTCAAAATATCTGTGATCATGGTTTTTTTCATATTTTTTTACATTTCAAATGTTGGACAAACCATATATTAAAACTATAAAATGAATATCCTCCAGGAATTCCTACTTAAAATCATTTCGTAATTTCGCATATAATTAATATATGGGATTCCACATGGATTCTAATATGGACATGGATTTTCATATACATTTTTAGTAGGAAACCATAAGGAATCCCATGTGGAATCCTATATTATTAATATGGATTTTGAATAGAATACTATGCGTTGTGTTGCCGAGGATTCTAATCTTTTTTAAAAATAATATTATTAACAGAGTAGGATACTGTATGCATAATAGAAAGCAACGATGATGATGACGGTGTAGCCGAAAATGATTTGGACCCATCCACATTAAAAAGGTATGCTGTGTATGTGAAGAGAAATAAAAAACATAAGAAAATACAACGTATACATCTTGGAGATGGCGTAACAATAAAACTGGAATCATGGCGTGAAATTATAACAATGAAAAATCCTCAGAAATTTGTTAAAGCGCTTACAATAGCAATTTGGGGACGCTATACTCTTGTAAACAGATACGTCAAAGAAACAAATACGGCGGTTATTCAACTGCCAGGTCGGTCACCACGAAAGGTTTTGACTCCGACAAAAAAAAACATTCTTGACAGTAAGTAAATGGACTTTTTTTAAAAGTTTAATTAAAATCACTATAATTTTACGGAAAATTATAAAGAAGGTGTTCATTTCATGACCATTTAGCTTTCTCATCATGATACACTTAAAATCGAATAATTTAAATTTTTTGTTAAAAAGAAATAGCGATAAATTTTATAAATATTGGTAAAATGTAAACTTTATATACATCAATTGATTCGTTTTCATACCAGGAATACAATTTTGCCAAGAATTAATTTTTTCTATATAAGAAAAAGTAATTTCAAAAAATATAAAAAACGATTTTTTTCAAAAGTTTAAAAAAATATTAATTTTGTAACATACACACACATACATCTGGACATTTGTTTATAACTTCATATATATTAATTCTAGATGAAAATGAGTCCATATAACACAATTTTAAAACATCGAAAATCCTCATGAGGAAGCAAAATAAAATAATTAATAGTGGACTAACACCGACACATTAACATGACGTCTGTGTATACGGTGCCTTGTTGCCAGTCACTTTCATTTTAAAAATAATCATTTACCTGGTATTTATTTGTCGCGATTTTTCATTAAGATAATTTTTTATAAAATTTACTTTTTATTTATTTAAATTTGAATTAAATTTCCTTGTAAAAATTTGTAAACAAAGATCACTGTTTAAAACAGTTTTTATAATTTTATCTTTTTCAGGATGCTTTAAAGATTTTATAAATAAACAAGAGAAGAGAGAAAGAAAGAAATTAAAAGTATGGGAAGATATATTGGAGATCAGATCAAATCTATAAGAATGAAATAAAGATTACCCTAAGATAAAAAAAGAAGGTGAAATTAAAGGTCAGTTATAGTAAATCACGAAATGCGCAAACTTATAAGTTAAAACAAAGGGTATTATATTATATAGATTTTTTAAAATACATTTTCAAAGGTTAATTACAAAAAACGTAACGAGATTTTAATTTCAGATTTACCGACTACAATAATCATGAAACCAAAAAACAACGAGGATGTAGATGAATAGATTTGTTTTAATGTTTAATCAGGTACATCACACTTTCTGTATTTACAACACCATCCAAATTATTTTCTTTTTATTTATCATATGTACCTATCATCTAATATAATGTATTATGTACTTTTTATCTATGGTTCTTTAAAAACCATATGTTTACAAAAAGATCAAAATATTTTTTACATATTAACCATCGAAAATTTTACGTTATATTATCTTTTTGAGGCTGCAAAAGAAGTAATATCCATGTCTAAGGTTATTTTGTGATATTAAGAGACAATTTATCAGAAACAAATAAAAAGTTTACTGGCAATCATGCGTGGACTTCCGCAAGGAAATCCGAGCGGAATTCAGGCCGAAATTGCTAGTTGTCTTGATTTTTAGATATTCATGTTCTCAATGTTTACAAAAAATTTGAAATTATTTATTGGTTTTGAGCCAACGATAATTTTACTTTATATTATTACTTTTATTCTTTAAGGAAAGTAAAATTCATTTCTAACGAAAATTTCAAGTTCATAGGCAATTAGGCGTGAATTTCCACAAGGAAATCCGGGCGGAATTGTTAATTGTACATATTGATTTTTAGAATATTTTTGTTATGAAAAAATCGAATTCATTTATTGGTTTGGAGCAATTGGTAATTTTACTTTATATTATCAATTTTATCCTTTGAGGGAAGTAAGATTAATTTCTAGATTAATTTTTTACTTACTCTGAAATAAAAAATCATTTAAGGTTAAAATTTTCAAGAATTGACTTAGGAGGGTGCAAGACATATAGCTGTTCTACTCATTTACTATATAACGTAACGAAAAATTCAGCGGCCAAAAGCTCGAATTGTCACTGTCTCCGGGAGTACTGACACAATCACGCAACGTCTGTGTATGTGCCGCCATGTTTGTTTTCATTTTCGTTTAAAAACTTCACTTTTAACTCATTCCACATAGCACGTCATCTTAAAACTTCCTCCTCACTGTAAGCTTACACTGTAAAGTTGTGGTAAGTTTACAATATTATAAAAACCTTACAACAACTTTACCATGTAAACATACCACGACCTTACTGTGTAAACTTACTGTAAGGCGAAAGTTTCAAGATGATCTCATGTTTACTGTAGACTTACACGGTTACCTTACAAGCCCTACAAATATCCTTACAGTAACCTCACAGCAAGAAGCCGTACTATGTGGGTTATGTTTTTAATAATTTAACGTAAAATTATGTTTTTCAGGAGAACAGTGATGTGCATTGTACCCTTCTCTATCAATTCTGATAATTTTAGCCCAAAATATTTTTTCATTTTAGAATAAGTTTGGTATTCGTAAAACATATTTTTCAATACTAATGATTTGTTGTACATACCTTTAATTTGCAATGCCTGTGCCATATAATCAGTGGAATTTCAATTAATTAAAATGTATTGATGGAGCTAGCCAATATATAAAACAAACTGGAAATGTCACTGCATTATATTCCCAGTGGGAAAAGCACCATTGGCTGAATATTGGTCCAATATTGGGAGCACTTTTGCCAATCGCAGTCTATTATTTTAGCCAATATTGGACCAAGTCTGGGAGTGTAGAGACCAATGCCAAGGCTCGAATTTCAAAATTGGCCCAACATTCAACCAATATTCAAAAATACAAAAAATCAGACGTCAGCCAAGATTAAAAAAATTAATTATTTAAACTGAAATATAATAAAATTTTTTGTTATATTTATATATTATATTTTATTATATATAATAACATTATTATTTCCTTTCGGATCAAGTGTTATATAAAATATAAAATCATCCGCAATAAACGGAGAAAAAGAAAAAAAATATTTTCTAACGTCCTGCTAGGCATTAACAATTATCAGCTAAATAAAAGAGATATTGTGAAGATTCAGTACATATCGCGGATACTTATACCCTAACTAATTGATGTTGTTTATGAGAGAGAAAAACACTGCCATCTGGCGGATAGTTGGAAAATTAACGTAGCGCGAAATTCAAATTGCGTGAAGGAAAAACTGTAAATATACACATTTACTTGAAAATGTATTTACTTAAGAATGCATACTATTGCATTAAACAAAACTTAATTAATGTTACAATGGTCAGAAATAATTTTTTTAATTTTAATTCTTTATACTTACAGTTTTTCCTTCATGCAGTTTGAATTTCGTGCTACGTTAATTTTCCAACTATCCGCCAGATGGCAGTGTGTTTCTCTCTCTTAAGGCCTAAGCAGAACTAATTCTTGAACGGGAACGCAAACGGAATGGAATGAGTAAGAGAAGGACAAACATTATGTCTATCCTTCTCTTACTCATTCCATTACGTTTGCGTTCCCGTTCAAGAATTAGTTTTAAACAACATCAATCGGTTAGGGTATAAGTATCCGCGATATGTACAGAATCTTCACAATATCTCTTTTATTTAGCTGATAATTGGTTATGCCTAGCACGACAAAAATATTTTTTTCTTTTTCTCCGTTTATTACAGATGATTTTATATATTATATAACCCTTGATCCGAAGGGAAATAATAATGTTATTATATTATTATAATTAACACAGAAAAACAAATCCGGGACAACTCTCCTTACCTTACCTTATTAACCATCGGAAAATTTTACGATACATTATCTATTTTAGCTTGTAAAAGAAGTAAGATTCATTTCTAAGGTATTTTTCCCCTTGAAGAGGTTATTCATCAAGAACAAATGTTAAGGGGTTAAACCACTCTAGAGCGTCAAAAAAAGGCCTAACTTTAGAAATTTTTTTGAAGAAAAGTTTAAATGTACTGAAAAATATGTTTACATATCTTTATTAGGTACACTTTAAAGAGAAAAAAAATATACTTCATTAATTTTTTGTTTTAAATATCAAATTTACAGGTACGTGATAGGAACCCTTTCTGAGAGGAATCACGTCGCGGCCGGAAAGGTTTTAGCTCCAATTTTCATCCTAGAACAAAAAACAAATTTCTTTCTATTTTTACATCTTAAAAGCTAGAGAAAGACGTAGGGGATTTTTTTTCAATTGATTTTTGCAAAAATGGCGAATATTTTAAGGAAAAACCGAGTTTTTTACTTAAAAAATTGACACTAAATTGTTTATAACAAAAAAAATATGCAACATAAAAAAAAATCCGTACGTCTTTCTCTAGATAATGTTATTGAGAAGCTACAGTTTAATTTTTAAGTAAATCGGTTGAGATTTGTAAAAGTCATGTTTCCGGCCAGCACAAAAAATGTAGTTTTGAGAAAAACGAGTTTAAAGTTTTACTTACGACTTTTTGGATATACCTTCAATCTGCAATGCCTGCGCCGTATAATTGACCTTCCAAATTAAAAAGTGTTTCGACTTATAATTGATATTGTTTCTTATTCTATACACCCTTAGGCGCCTTTTAAAGAAAAAAAATTTTTTTTGATTTTTTGAAAATTCTAGAGTGGTTTAACCCCTTAACTGTCAATTTCGGCAGGACTTCCGCATGGAAATCCGGTCGGATTTGCTAGTTATCTTTTATTTCAGATAATTTTTGATATTTATGTTATGGAAAATTCAAAATCTTTTATTGATTTTTAGCCATCGGAGAAGTTTTATCTCATCATACACATTGTAGACTGCAAGTAAGATATAATTCTTCGTAAATTTTTTCTTTAAAACATTATTTCGCCGAAAACAAAATGTCGCAAAATGTCAAGTTGACTGGCAATTACGCGCGAATTTCCGTGCGGAAATCCGGACGGAAATGCTAGCTGTTTTGATTTTAGAATATTTTTGTTATTTATGTTAGAAAAAATTCAAAAACTTTTAATGATTTTTAACCGTTGAAAAAGTTTTATCTCATCTTAGAAATTTAAGCTGTGATATAAGTAAAATGTACTTCATTGTAAATTTTTAATTTAATAGACTATTCATCAAAATCAAATGTCAAGTTGAGTGGTAATTTCGCGCGAATTTCCGCATGGAAATCCGGACGGAATTGATAAGTATTTTGAATTTTTGAATATTCTTGTTATTTATGTTTTAAATAATTCCAACTCTTTTTTTGTTTTTTAACCATCGCTAAACTTTTACCTTATCCCACAAATTTTAACCTGTCATAAATAAGATATAATATGTACTTCTTTGTAAAATTTTACTGCTGTAAACTATTCATCAAAATCAAATGTCATGACTAGCAATTCCGTGCGGATTTTCTCATGGAAATTTTTCCTCAAAGATTTCCATGCGAAAATCCGCGCGAAATTGCTAGATGTCTTGTTTTTTAGAATATTCATGTTCCTAATGTTTATAAAAAATCTAAATCTTTTATTGGTTTTTAACCATCACTAAATTTACTATATATTATCCATTTTGACCTTTGAGGGAAGTAAAATTTCATTTCTGAGGTAATTTTTTACATTAAGAAACTATTTTTGTTATAAAAAATTCTAAATCTTTAAATGTTTTTTAACCGTTGAAAAAGTTTTATCTTATGTCCTACATATTTTAGACTATGAAAAGAGGAAGATTAATTTCTAAATTTTATTTTGTTATTCCAGGAGACTATTTATGTGAAAAAAATTATAACTGGTAATTCCGCTTGAACTTCCGCAGGGAAATCCGGGCGGAATTTTTTTTTTCTTTTTTAGAATATTTAATATGTTCTCGATGTTTACATAATATTTACAATCTTTTATTGGTTTGAGCCATTATTAAATTTACTTTACATTATCCATTTTATGTTTTAGGAAGTAAGATTCAGTTCTATGTCATTTTTTACATACATACCCAGGTGAAACGATTCTACGGAAATCACTCCACGGAAATTCCGCACAATTTCTATACGGAATTCGGCAAAATTTTGAAAGTATTCCTTTTGTAATTTTGCGAATTTTTTTTGGAAGAATTCCATACAGAATTGCACAAAATTTTCCATAAAATTCCACAACTTTATTTTTTGCTGATTTTTTTGTGATTTTAAAATAACTGCTGCTACTATCACGAAAACTAGTCGACGATGATGTTCCGGGTGGATATAATATAGAATTTATGATAGATTAATTAATATCTAGTCGAACTTATTTGAGAGGTCAATAAAACGTTTTCCAAAAGAAATTTACTATTTTTCAGTCAACTAACTAACGGTAGTTGAATTTCTCGACTAATTTTTTCAGTGTATCCACCAGCAGTTATTTTAAAATTACAAAAAAATCAGTAAAAAATACACTCTATAAAAAACTAGTAGATTTTACTACTTTTTAACTACCCTGAATAGTTCAATAAGTCCTTAACTGAATTTAAAAAGTTGTATGGACTAATAAAAAGTAGTTAAAAGAACTAAGAATTTAGTTGGGTCAAGGAGATTTTGTAATTGTTCTAATTTTTGAAGTTGATTTAACTACTTTTGTTAAGTACAATTAAGTACTAATTTTTAACTCCATAAAAAATAGTTAAATTGACTACACGCACATAGTTAAAATAACCAAAAAAGTAGTTACTTTTACTACTTTCAAGTCAGTTAACTAATGGTAGTTGAGGATTTCGGCTAAATTTTTTCAATGTACAGTTGTGAAATTCTAACAAAAATTTTGTGCAATTCCAACAAAAATTTTGTGCAATTCTGTATAGAGATTATGTGTGTGATTCTTATAAAAAATGCGCAAAATTACAAAAGAACTTCTTTCAAAAATTTTGCGGAATTCCGTATATAATTTTTACGGAATTCCGTGAGGAATTTCCGTAGAGTAGTTTCCGTAGAATCGTTTCACCTGGGATAGACTGTTTTTTAAAATCAAATGTTATGTCGACTGCCAATTTAGAATGGAGTTCCAGTTGAAGATACAACTTTTCTTGCGTAAATCACTTTTTCTGAACCTACTGTCTTAAGTTATTCAGACTCGTTTAGTTTTATAAATTGGTGTAGTAATATTTTTTTGATGAATTCTGGTTGGAAATCCGCTCGGAATTCCGCAAGGAATGTTCCAAAACGCCACACGTATTTTCTAGGTAATTTCCGATCGGATTTTTCTTCGGATTTCCTCGTGGAAATTTTCACCTGGGATTGGCAAACCAGAAAAGTCACGAAATAACCCCAAAACTCAAATTAACCAAATTAAATCTCAGAGGAGATTCTGTCGAAGAACGAAAGTCGCAAAAAGGGACACGACCCTTGAGACACGACACAACAAAATTGGACTTACCCACGTCGAAACTCGGCTCACAAATTTCCTTTTTGGTCTGTCCTCTCAGCTGATGTCGGGAGGACGCCGATAAGGGAAAGATGCCCAAACACACAAAATAAACAGAAACTCTCCTTTGTACACTTTATTACTACTCAATAAGTCGAGCATTCACTCGACGGCTGTACAACGATTGTTTTTGTTACACTTCTCTTCCCAATTTACTGTCTACACTATCAATAACAACTCAGAATAATACAATACGCAAAACGTCGACGATTCAACACGCTCTCTGTGTATATCTCTCATTGATTTTTTTTTCGATCGCCTTCGTCTCCGTCTCGTTCCATAAGTGGCCGCCGCGATGGCGCCACCTACCGGACTCCTACGTTGTCTCTGCTCCAAATCCCCAAACGCGCGAAACTCAACCCCAGTCAAAAATTGCCTTGTAACGAATTACTTCGTCACAAACACCTCCCACCTAGGCCGTTACTACTCCCAGCAGTAACGCCTAACCACAACACCAAAACCCCAAATCGAAAATTGATCGTCCCTTGTCGACAACCTGGAGGACTACATTTTGTCCATGGTCCTTCGCCTCTCTTCAATCAACTGTCGAACCGCCAAATTGATCGTCTCAACTGGTAACCCGGTCATCATTCGAGTCAGTTGTTCAATGGCGCTGACCAAGTCCATAGCTGGAACCTCCTCTGTCACCTCTAACTCTGAAGAAGACGGTGTGTTCTTCTTCGGTGGTTCCGTTTTCTCTTCTCCAGAGACCACCGTTGGTTTACGAGGTGTCACGTCGTAAAGAATTGGGACTGCTGCTACATGTCGGGACTTCTCCGGTATTTTTGGGCCCAATGGTGAAGGATCAACTCTTGATTGGGACCTTCCTCGCGCTTTCTCCAACTTTCCCCTGTCACTGATTGTTGATGACTCCTTTTTCTCCAGGAACCGTTCGTGAGCCTCTTTACATCTGGGGCAGTTGATACGGGTGACATATTTCCTGCCACAGTTATAACAGCAAGATTCTCTCACTTTCTTGGGACACTCCTGGCGTCGATGTCCTCTCAACTAACAGTTCTGGCACACATAGGGAGGGGGGTCGACTGTTGGTCAATATTGGTTTTAACCCATTAAACATAACCCCGGTCGTCTTTGTAGGTAACGGTCTGGATCGATTTCCCCCACCCCCGTCGCCCCCTTGTCGCAAATTTCCGGTCCCAGATTGGCTCTCATTCCGTTTGGAGACAACGGCTGATGTTTTGGATCGATTGGGAGGTCCAGGCGGAGTGATCGGCCTGGGTGGGATTTCCTTCTCTTCCTCCTCCCCTGGGTAGACCAAGTCTTCCTTCCTGAAAACCTTTCTCCTCTTTTCCTTCTCTTCCCGTTGTCTGTCCCTCAACTTCTCTAGCTCCAACGTCGACTTTCGAGGCTTGTCCTGGATGAACCTCTCCAGTTCGATCATCGACATTCTTGACTCGAACTGCGCCCAACTTTCGCCCGCGCGTTTATGCGGGTGATCGTCAATTGGTTCGGCCACCGGTAAGGACTTTGGTTGGATGTCCCTATCCCCCGAACGATTATCGCTCAATCCCCCAGTCGCTAACAGCGGCCGTCTGACAGCCCCCAATTCCCCAGTCGTCATAGGATCCGGATTTGGAAAGTCTAAAAGTGAGGGTGGGACTGACAAGTCTCTTGGTGGTTCGAAGGTCCTCTCTGGGCGATAGAGTGACATCGATCTTGGTCGATAACGATCACTTCGACGTTCATCTTCTCGTCGACTATTCCCATGTCCGGACATCCTCTCTCTCTAATATGGCCCCCGTCGCTTATCCCTCTCTCTCCGTCTCTTACCACCCTCGTCAAAACTCCTCCTCTGATCTACAAAAGAAATAATCATTAGATATGGTCACTACTTTCGCGGAGGAAGGTATCGTTTTAGGTCGGAGACGTGGATTTTAGGGATACGACGACTCTCGTTATCACTTAAGACAAAAACCGTAGGTGATAATTTCTCCACGATTTCGAAAGGGCCCTCATATTTCGGTGCGAGTTTCGTCGCGAAATTCAGTGTACCACTCGACAATTTGTGTGATTTACGGAGTACTAAATCACCCACATTAATCAACCCCTTACGTCGATTACGGTTATAGTACTCGGTCTGTCGATCACGTTCTTTGTCGATAAATTTCACTACCAAGTCTCGCAACGCATCCAACCTCTTTATCCTGTCTACCCAATCTTCTGGCGCAATTCTCTTAACCTGATCTCGTGGTTCTACCTCCCGTCGCAAACTTTTAACCGGTCGAGGATGTCTTCCGTAATTCAAAAATGCGGGAGACGTTTTAGTCGCCACCTGTGTCGCAGTGTTCATAGCATGGCGAAACTCGTGAACATGAAGATCCCAGTCGCGATGATCATTCCCTATGAAAGTCGCAATCATGGTCTTCAATGTCCGGTTACTCCTCTCCACAGGATTAGCTTGCGGGTGGTAGGGTGGTGTGGTGATGTGTTTGACACGATATTCCTGAATCGTTTCCTTGAGGAACTTGTTGTCGAACTCCTTCCCATTGTCCGTTAATAAAAAGTCAGGGGTTTCCCAGCGGAAGAGGACCAATTCTTCAAATGCTTTGGCCACCGACTTTCCATCAGCTGATCGCAACGGCTTCACCTAAACCCACCTCGAGAAAAGATCTTGGAACACGACAAGATATTTACACCTACTCTTGCTTGGTGGAAACTCCATCGTGTCCGCTGCCACTACAGCCCAAGGTCGCTCAACTATCCTCTGTCCCATTAGTTGTGCCGGTCCTGCTTGTGATGCCTTGTGAAGCTGGCACTGTGGAGATCGAGTGACATACTGGTGGACATCATTCCAGATTCCTTGCCAGTAATATTCTCTCGCCACTCGATTGTACGTTTTCTCCACCCCCAAATGACCTGCCGACGCCAATCCATGGCCGTCGTGGAGAGCTCTCTCTCTGTACTCCTCAGGTACCACCAGTTTCCATCCATCCTCGTCGCCAACAATCGGAAGGAGTAACGGGTCACTCCTATGTCGATAAAGATGATCGTTCTCAATTTTCCATCCAGGAAAACGCTCCGGGAATTGTCAAACAAAATCTCGTCGCTTAAGGTACCATTGGTCCATAATGGTATCAAAGGCATCGATCATCTCTTCGTCATCCTCACTCATCCTGGACAATGCATCTGGGACTTGGTTCAATGCACCTCTCCTGTGAATTTCTTGAGCAATTTAAGAAGAGGTATCTTGATTTCGCTATCGTTCTTGATAAATCTCGAATACCACCCCACCATGCCCAAAAATCTCCGGAGTTGTTTGACGTTCTTTGGCGCTGGATAGTTTCTCACTGGCTCGGTTTTTTCGGGGTCTGGTCGCAATCCTTCATTGTCGAGAAGATACCCCAAGTAGGTAACCCTAGAGCACCCAAACTCACATTTCTCTGGATTAACCACAAATCCCGCGTTTGCCAACTTCTTCAAAACTACCTCTAGCCATTTCACGTGTTGGTCGAAAGTATCTGTCACAATTATTATATCGTCGAGATAACCAAACACGTGAGGTTCAAATTCAGGTCCGAAAAGAGCATCAATTACTCGTTGAAAGGTCATCGGCGCGTTAGTCAAGCCGAATGGGATTCGTCGATACTGCCACAGTCCTGAGCCGGAGATGGCAAAGGCCGTGTACTTTCTGCTCTCTTCTGCCATTGGAATTTGGTGATATGCCAATTTCAAATCGATCTTCGACAAGTATCGCGCCTTCCTCAACTTGTCGAGTATGGAGTCTATCGTCGGAAATAAAAAGGCGTCCTTGACGGTAACCTTGTTGACATCCCTATAGTCCATACACATTCGAAAATCTCCATTCCCTTTTCTGTCAATCACCGGTGCACTCCTCCAGTCGCTACTTGATGGTTCGATCACGCCTTGCCCATGTAGTTGAATCATGTGTCCTTGAGCCCACGTGATCATAATAGGTGACATGCGTCTCTGGCGATGCTGTACTGGTGTCTCGTCTGTAACCCTTATGTGATGTTCTGTCAGATTTGTCACCCCCAGTACGTCAGATTCTGGAAGAACCAATCGGTTCACCATTTCTTGAATGATCTCTCTTTGTTTGTCCGTCAACGCAGAGATTCCAGCGCATTCAGCGTAGATCGACTCATCACTCTCAATCCCATCGTTGACGCCAAAAACATGCCAGTCGCCATTGAAAACTCTCCATAACCCCAGTCCCAATTGTACCTCCATATTCCAGGCTTTGCAGAAATCCACACCCAAAATTATATCTTGTACTACTGAACTAAGGACCTTGACGCTAAACGGTTGAGAATGGCCATCCACCTCGATGTTCAAATTCAACCATCCAGCTGTCTCAGTTACTCCTCCAATGGCGCTTCTTATCGATGTATTGCAAGGCTGGATGCGGCTCTTATAAGGCTCAGCCACTCTGTCGCTAATCACCGAGATCATCGCTCCAGGGTCGAAAAGTGCCTCATAAGATTTGTCGCCAATGGTCATTCGAAAGAAATAACGATTTTCCATTCGACTGCCGTCTACATCCTTGTCGAATAAGGGTTCTGGGTCAGCTGTGCCCGTCACAGCCTCTCCCCTCCCCTGGACTATTGGTACTGACTCCATTTCAGTATCTTTAGTCCCATCTGTCACTAACACGTTTTTGAGTGAATGCTCTCCACTCATTTTGCTTTTTGGTACCTGTGTCACAAATTTAAATGAATTCTCTTCATTTAATTCGTCAGTACCAACTCTCTCATCACTCCGTCCGACCATTTGACATGTGAAACATGCCCCCACAAATGGCTTCGACCTGCCAGTCGCAATTTGTGTTGTATGTCCAGTATTCCCAGCTCCTTGTTTTGGTGGAAACTGACGCTTGCCTTTCCCAGCGGCCACTGTCGCAAAAGTAGGAGTAGGGTTAGAAGCCCGTATCGGAGTCGCGGATGGCTGAGGACTTGATTGCTTAATTGCATTCACCTCTGTAGTCCCCTTCTCAGAATCAGCCTTCTTTGTCTTCTTTGACTTTTTTCCCTTACTCTTCTTGTCGACCACCTTCTCTACCTCGCTACCCGTCGCTGACTCGTTTTCTAAAGCCGCTATCTTCTTCGTCTCTTTTGAGGAAGATGGCTTTTTCTCATCCTTCTTCGTACCCTTATAAGCCGCGGCGGGAAAACGCATTTTCTCTTTAGGGGGAGGGGGAACGTATCTGTCGCCGAGATCTAGAACCTTCTCGAACTGTCGCAAATTTCTCTCTAATTTCGAGAGTGATTCTAACCCCGATGAATCAACTTGTTTCCGATAAGTGGGGGTGAGTCCCTTATACGCGATTTTAACCTGTTCTCTGGTCGACAATGGTTTCCTAAGATGCCCCATTATAAGTCGCAAACTGGTTATGTAGGAGGATATTTTCTCCCCTTTCGCTTGAGTCCTACTCCTCATCTCGTCTATCACTTCGTCGTCATCAATGGTCCTTAAATACTCTCGTCGAAAAGCTTTTTTAAATGACCTCCACGAACTAATTTCTTTACGAATTGTGCGGAACCACCTACTCGCATTACCCTTAAAAATGCTGGGAAGTGTTTGGAGGAGATCTTCGTCGCTTATCATGGCGCAATCTCGGCAGTCTTCAACTCTCTCCAAGAATTCTTCGGGATCTTCTCGCTCTTCACCCGAGAACTTAATATCCCAATCTTTTAGAGTCCTATTGACTTTATTTAATCGAGAAGCTAAACGATAATCTCTTCGCCTCTGAGTCCTGTCGCTAACGTCAGTCTCGTTGTCAGTCGAAGAATTTTCAAAGAGTGTCTTCCTAGCATCAATCCGTTGAGTATTCCGAGAAGTAGGTCTTCGGCTGGAATCCCTACGTCTCTGACGATCCCCTTCCCTAGTCGAGAATCCGTCGCTAACTTCCGATCTCACTCTACTGTCGCTATGTAACTCACTGGGTTCACTCTTTACTCCAGAACCCCTTTCTCTCTTTATGTATGTGCGCCTACTGTCACATACTTCCCCACTCCTATTCCTGTTTTCGCCTACTGTCCGGGGGGTTGGGTTAGGGATGGTGTTGGGACTCTCTCCTCCTGATTGGCCCTGATTAACCGAAGTTATTTCATCCGCTTCCCCTGTCGCAAATTCTACTGGGTTTTGAGATGGCCGGTGGAAATGGCTATTTTCCCCCAAATTCTGACCCATACTAGCAGCCATTAAATGGTTAATAATACGGATCAGCTGTTGTAGTTCTGGACACAGGGTAAACTTGGCTATAGACTGTCGCAAGCTAATCACCCCAGGCGACATCGTCGCTGAATCCCTCATTGACAGGGCAGAATTCACGGTGGTCGTTGGCGCAGAGTTCATAGAATGAACGGCTGACATTGGTGGTGGGGAATTTGTGGGGAACGACGCTGTGGACATCACCGGTGGTGATTGTGGAAGGGACGGTGGAGGGGACGGAAAGTCATCGGTTGTCGGACTTGGTCTGCTGTGCGATGATTTATCTCCCAACCTTTTTCTTATGGCCCCTTTACTTTGTTGATCTCCCAAAAATCCCAAATCACGAATCGACCGTGAATTTTCTCCTCGTCGCTACTCGAATAAAACTCGCTTCCTCTTTGAAGATTTACATTAGGCAATAAATTTTCTTCTGTGAATGCCTCAAACTGAAAAACTTTGACTGAGTTCCCTTTATCGTACTCGTCGCAAAAGGGTACGTCAGTTTCTGGGGGAAGCGCGAGTTTCAATTCTGCTCGAAACAGTCGTTCTCGCAAAACTTGTAACGAGCCACTAATACATAATTGATTAGTCAACAGGCTCGTTACCACTTGTCCTACCGGCATTCCTAAAATTACTTGCCACAATTCCTTCGCCTGTGGGATTGTGATCAAGAGACGCATCCTTTCTTTATAGAAATGCATTCGTTCAATAGCCTCTGCCATCTTGAACGTTCAAAAAATTTAATTGTCGAAAAACACAAAAAAAAATTTTTTTTTATTTTTTAGGGGGGCCCGTCCCCTATTAGACACGGCACTGGTCAATGAAAAGAAATTCTGTTAAATAATCGAGTCGCCACAAAGAAAATTTTTCTCCCTTAAAAATTTTCATGCAAAATTGTAAATTAATTTTTGAAAGGGCCCGTCGGTCCGTTGACACGGCCCTGGTAAACAAAAAGAAAATTTAACAATTACTTGACTTGTCGTTAAGGAAATTTTACCCACTAAAATTTCCAATTATAATTAAAGAAATTTTTAAAGATGACCGTCGCGATAATAATACGGTCCTGGATTAATTTTTGTTTATTTAACAATTCTCTTTTTTTTTAAAGTCACACTAATCGACTCTCAATTTTATTCCACAGGTTTCATTTAAAATTTTCAATTTCTCCACTCATTGAAAATTTTACAAGTCGCAAGATTCCCTACTGCGCAAGTCACAAGTGTTTGAAATTTCTATCTTCTTCCAAGTCGAGAAGCATGGGTCTCAAATTCAAACACCGAGGTATCACGTAATACGCCTGCGCGACGAATTATATGGTATGGTATAATTAATACGCCGGCCACGTGGAAAGCAATTATTATTAATAAATAATTTTTTCAAAATATAATCACGCACAAAAATCCAGAAAAATTCACCGATTCCGAGAAAAATCGATTCGTCAAAATTGGTCGAGAAATGTCTCTGAAATTAATTCTTGAAAATTTCTATACGTGACTATGGCGGACGCTATGCATATTAAATTTACCTGGGAACACTCGCGAAGTTGTCTCACTTTATTCGCCCGAACACAACTCCTCAACCATGTCGCAAATTATAAATTTCAGGGCAGGAACAATAAATTCATTACATGAAAAATTACAATCAGCAACAAAATATTTTCTGTCGAAAATATCAGGTCGAGAAAGTAAAAAAAAAACAAGTCACAAAAATTTTGTCGTGTCTCAAAGATTCTCAACGAGGCCCCACGTTGGGCGCCAATTTTTATAACGAAATTATTGAATTAATTTAATGTCTTAATTAACAACCCCTTTTTAAGTTACAAAAAGAAAACCCAACGTGATAATTGTTAGACGCCAGTCAATTTTTAAATGGAATTGTCAAACCAGAAAAGTCACGAAATAACCCCAAAACTCAAATTAACCAAATTAAATCTCAGAGGAGATTCTGTCGAGAACGAAAGTCGCAAAAAGGGACACGACCCTTGAGACACGACACAACAAAATTGGACTTACCCACGTCGAAACTCGGCTCACAAATTTCCTTTTTGGTCTGTCCTCTCAGCTGATGTCGGGAGGACGCCGATAAGGGAAAGATGCCCAAACACACAAAATAAACAGAAACTCTCCTTTGTACACTTTATTACTACTCAATAAGTCGAGCATTCACTCGACGGCTGTACAACGATTGTTTTTGTTACACTTCTCTTCCCAATTTACTCTCTACACTCTCAATAACAACTCAGAATAATACAATACGCAAAACGTCGACGACTCAACACTCTCTCATTGATTTTTTTTTCGATCGCCTTCGTCTCCGTCTCGTTCCATAAGTGGCCGCCGCGATGGCGCCACCTCCCGGACTCCTACGTTGTCTCTGCTCCAAATCCCCAAACGCGCGAAACCCAACCCCAGTCAAAAATTGCCTTGTAACGAATTACTTCGTCACAATATTTATTTGTAATTTTCTCATAATCTTATTCTTCTTCTTCTTTTTCCAAGTTATTGCTCTTATCAAGTAAAGTTGAATTTAGTAGAGTTTTATCAAATTCTTCATCATCGTCAACAGCAGTTGAAAAAGAGAAATCATAATCATCTTTCTTGAATTTTTCAATTTTAACATTTTTGAAAGGAGTTTCAGTTACATTTGCCAACTTTTGAAGAGGTGTAACTATTGGTTGCAGAGTTTCTTTTAACAATGTCTCTGCAGCCTCTTTACCCATTTTAAGTAATCGATGTTTTCGTCTAATAGCATCGCTTGCTTTTGCTATTTGACGAAGTGTTTCTTGCTCCTTTCGATACATGTTTTCGTCTTGATAACATAAACTATACAAATTTGAAATGAAATAAAGTCCTTATATTTATATTGTAATAAAGCAATCAAATCCCTTCCTATATCTTCCTTTATTAAAATTCCTATCTTTATCAATAACGACAAATCCATATTTATCAGATTTCCAACATTCTGATCATAAATCACGAAATTGAGTATAAGACATGTCTGTATTCACATGATCTTCGTAGACATGTTTTAAATTTTTTTCATCTTGTCTGAAAAGCACCAGTAAATTTACATTATCTCGCACCAAGTGTTTTGGAATACGAGCATACGTTTGACACAAGTAGAAACTGTCAACATTTACATGTCTACCCATACAAAAGAAAGCTCTAACATTGTCTTGCATTTCACAAGCAATATCATCAAAGATGAATATTGAGTTTGGTTTAGCATCTTTTGGAGATACTACTTCTTCATGCTCACTAAATGGAAAGTATTCAATTCCATCCATGTTATGAATAACATTTTCTAAAAATTTATATTTAGGTTGTTGCAGAGATTTAGAGTATAGGTAAATATTTTCAAAACTTAAACCATTTGGATGTATGATTAAAGAGAGAAGAGCGTTTGTTTTACCACAATTTGAGGGACCACAAAAGACAGCTCGGATGCTATCTGAAAACAAGCTACCATGACGTTGAATTTTTTTCTCACTACTTTCAACGTCAATACTTGTGATTGGGAGTGCTACAGGTTGTTTCGTGAACTGCATCTTGACAGTAACTGCTCTGTAAACTATAAATACTCGGCTTTTATAGTCTTACAGTCAGTTGCACATCAAACTTCATAGAGTGTAGAATGATTTTACATCGAAGTGATAAAAAACATCTTTGTCGTGGTAGAGGGTTAGTTAACCGTATTATCAATAGTTTACGTTTAGAATTTGAATCAGGAAATAATATGCCGGCTGAGACCACTGCATATTGCCTCATTATTCATGACCGCGTTGTACAATATAAACCAATACAATGAGTTTGTTTTCAAAGAGTTGGCAGTACTTCCTCTGCAGGCAGATGCTCAACCACTTGTCTACCTATTTGAATCACCTTGTACGTGGAATTCATTGCCAGGACGCTATAAAACTGAAAATCGCTGGTTAACACACAATTACCATGGAATTCATTGGACAGCTGGAGACGTCTCATACGATGAACTTCGTCCAATTCTACAAGATGTATTACGAGGCGCTAGTGTCATCTACGTCAAAGGTTTAGAAAAGAAGACTTGGCTTGAGAAATATATACGAAATGTACAAAATTTAGAAGATTTTGAATGTCCATCATTGAAAAAAATGAAATCTGATTTGTTAACATGTACGCATCATACTCTTTATAATGATAATTGTGCTGTAAAAAATGTAAAGATTCTTCGCGATTGATTTTTGGATCCTCTAAACCAATATATAAGTGCTATTGTTAAAGAAACTGATGAAGTTGATTCTACGTTTACTAATTTAAAATTTTTTTATGAAAATTGTGAATATATTTAATAAGTTTAAAAAAAATAAATATTAATTTTAAATTTTAATAAAAGTCTCTGTTAAATTTAAAAAACCTATCCCTTTAATATTTTATATAATTTAATTTAATTTTATACTTATTGAAAATAAACTTATTCTATTTCTTAAAATTAAATTTGTATTAGGTAAAAGAAAATAAATTTAAAACAAATTTATAGGTAAAACTTTGTGTTTTTATTTTTAACAGTTTTTGAAATAAATATATATACAATTATTTATTTTAAAAATTGAAATTCAACAATATTGTATGTTCCTCCAAGATATTTCATTTGAAGCTGCTTGGCTATTGCTGCTTCTTGCATCATTTCCAAAAGCTGGGTTCTTCTTCAAAGTGTTTGGCGAATCTCGATGGTAAATAGGTGATGAAATCAGAATTCACTTCTATAATAATTCGTGGTCCATATTTGGTTTGCACCTTCTTCATTTTCGTAATATAATATAGACCATTTTTCGTCATCTCGGATAGAGGTTTCGTCGGCAAGTAACCTTCGAAACGTCCAACTGCGTTGACTTTTTCAAGATCCATTTTTTTAGTGGCTGTTGTAGAAAAGAAAACCTAAATAAAAATAAAAAAATCTGAAATTAAAATATAGCTGAAATTGAAATAAAATCTGCAAATGGTAAAAGCTGAAAAGAATTGAAAACAAAACGACCTGAAAAAAGAGATCAAGGCCTAAAAAGAAAACAAAAACTAAAAGAGAATAATTTAATTTATAAACTTAGAAAAAAATAATGTTGAAATAAAAATAAAACCTGCAAATGGTGAAAGCTGAAAGAAAACCTGAAAGAACTTGAAAAACAAGTTTATAAAAATTAACAGTGCTGAAAACAGAAAAAAATGGACAATGCTTGTTACATCCCGACTATTTAAAAATAGATTTTTTACGTATGTATGCATACATATACACATAATATACATAATAATTAGACTTATGGATAACTATTATTATAATGTAATTAAGATATAGTATTTAAAATTAATTATCTCATAAAAGAAAAGTATATAGATATGTATATGGTGTGTGTATACATCTTTTAAAGAAATGATCTACATGCGTTGTTTAATATTACCGACCATAATTAGCATTGCTCTTCTTCACTGCAGTCGATGCGTTATCAACCCGTATGATAATTGATCAACTTAGAATTAATTATGAGGCGTCGATATTGAAGAATATCACATTCTCAGTAAAGTAAATTATATACAAATAATTAAATAGTAGCTTAACGTTTGCGCAATAACTAATGGAAAGATTTAAATAATAATGGACAAACATATTTTCCGTACCTTTCTGAGAAGGCACATATTTATAATATAGTAAATATATAAGAAAGTATGTCATGAGATGATAAACTTTGATCGAAGATAAAAATTGCAATAATAATTAAAATAGGTAATTGCTTTAACTAAAAAACAAATTGAATAACCTTTTGATCTTACAATTTTTATCATAATTAAATTAGATCATTTCATTTTTTAAAAAAGTATATAAACCACTGTTAATAGGCTCATAGTTGTCATATTACTCCGGTGAGTTTCTGCCCGAACAGTATCGTTGAGTCGGCCCTTCAATCGTGAAATTGTACTTTTAAATCAGCGTTAATAGAAAAAGTCTTGTTTCTTATAATTTATATAAGATCGAAGGTAATTTTCATTGAGTTTTATAAGTTCATTTATTTCGATTGTCGTATAATATTATTTTATAAAAGTTACTTCCGATTATTAAAGAAACAAGTTTCTTTTTGTATTAAGGTACAGTGTCGAGAAATAACTCTTAAATAATATTAAATCGTCGTTAGTGCATTAGTGCTAAATAACGAACTTATATTGTCATCCTGCGATACAATTGTGTAAAGCCGGTTGCATTCATTGTAACAGTCCAGAATCAACTTTAACATTGTAAGTAAAATTATATTTTAAAACATTATTGTCAAATAAATTGTTCATTTTAAAAGGGAATATGCATAATATTATTTACAAAGGACCCTTGTTCTTATAAAGTGACACGAATCCACATAAAAATAAATATCAAGATTTACCAACTTGATAAATCAGCACTTTACCTCCCTTTTTTTGTTAATAAATAAAAACCACCCTCGCCTTAGCTCGGGACGTAACAGCTGATTTGGTGGCAGCGGTAGGATGGTCACTTTTGTTAAATAATTTAGTAATAAACAATTAACCTTGTGCTTTCTTTAATCGGCAATTGCGGATCGAATTGTACTCGATTATTGTGCAAGTTGTCTATTATTAGCATTTAGAATTATCAGTTTCCCCTCGCAGTTCGGAGTACACGAAACATAGTTCTTTCCTACATAAAGGTGCAAGTTAATAATTTTCAACAGTTAGAACAAATATAATTAAAAACTTCCCTTGCTTTTAAATCATTAATTGCAAATTAATTAAATGAACAAATATTTTGAAAATAATGTATATTTTACCTATTTAAAATGTCAAAATTAAATATTGTAAATTAAAAATAGCAATATGTAAATAATTCACATTTTTATTAGACAATTAAATATTTCGATACAAATTTGGTTCATTAACGTCGTATAAAATAATTTTTAAATTTTTTTTAATAATCTGTTAAATTAAAAAGTTAAGTAAGATAATATATAAAGTTTCTTAGTTATTCGGCCTTTTCTCATACTCTTTTTTTTCGTAATAAATTTTTTGGGAAGATATCTCCACGTTCTACCCTCCCTTCTTTTTCGTGGCGCACCTTTAACGCCTGTTCGTGTGATATGATCGAAGAGCAAATCTGAAATGTAAGTCAATAAGTCACAAATCTTCTCTACCTCACTATAGCTACAGCATGACAAAAGCTGCTTTTTTCGAAAAAAAATTTTAAACATTGTTTTTTGTAATTGTTTATAAAAAAATGAAAGATTTTATATTCAAAATGGTCCAAAATTTTCAATTTTTTTTTAGTTTCCTCTTTGTCATGCAAAGCGTATTTGTATATTTTAACGATAAAAATTTTGTTTTTTATTCTAGTTGAGATTTGAGACCAGTAGGTTGCACGGCGAAAAACCAAAGGTCCAATTTTTTTTAAAATTAATTGATATAATGGTAAAGCAGATTCAATTTATCAAAATTAATCTTCTCCTTTGATTTGATTTATGTTATTCTTTACTGTATAAACTTATACTGAACTTTAACCATTATAGCGCCTACCTAGATTTAGTTAATATTTTATATTTTGTATTGTTACTTACGTAACTATTAGAATTTAGGAGTACTTTTGTACGAAAGGGCATGTCCCGTTAATAAATGAAATGAAATGAAATTTCAAATGCCTGTAACTCCGCCATTTTGTCATATTTTTCATTTAAAAAATATATAAAAAATAGCTTATATTGTATATTTTAAGATATGCTTTAGTTTATTTTAATAAATTTTATCACTTTTTTGCAAAAAAATTTTTAAAAAACGTGCATTTAGACAAGTTTCCCCCCTTAACCTAAATAATCTTTAGCAAGACAATCATTTTCTTGAATTATGATAATACGAGTATTGTATTAAGTATATTAATAAGAAGAAGAAAGCAAATTTGTTTTAAAGGGAAGAAAAAAATTATTTGATTTAAGAAACAAAAAATCTTCATGTACATTAACTGATATAAGAACATACGATTCTTGATTTAATACTTTTATGTGACTTGGTGCAAGTCAAAAAATGTATTTGAAATATTAAAATATTTATTTAAATTGATTCCTATTTTTTATTTCAAAAACTTTACCCAATGCTTGAAATTATTTGACAAAAAAAATATATTTCTTTGTATATTTATTTTTTATTTATATTATTTTATGTATGTTATTTAGTAGAAAAGTAATTCTCAAGTGATTATGATGTTAAAAACGCTACTTTGATAAAAAAATTTTGAAACGGATATTTCTATTGAAAGTGATTTTGGTCGTTAAGATTTTAGAAAAACAGTTACATAAAGTATAACCAAATTTTCTAATAAAATTAGTTAGAATACTCTTGAAATTGGTAAAGTTATTGATGAGGTGAACTTTTATTTTTAAATTAAATTTTTATAATCCTACCTTTTATCAATTGGTATTTTGAATGTGTTAGAACCTGCCTAACTTCTTCCTCAGTTCTGTCTTTATTTGCTCTCTTGAAATCTAAGCATTTAGTTCGCAGACGTTCCCTCCCCCAGATATGGACAGCTAAATCTTTAACAATCTTTGAGTCGTTTTTTTTCATTATAGTTTCCCAAGTGTCAATATGAAATTGGATATTTTCACCAACGTGTACCTATGCAAGCAAATTAGTTATAAAATTTGAAAAATAAAATTTTTTCTACTTTAAATACTTTTTACAAAGCACAAAAACTTGCAACAATATTGACAACATTGCAGAAATAACCGTAATATTGATGCAAGTTTCGGTGCTATATGTAGATAGAGTTAGAATTTTGCATATATCGCATACGTACTTGCTCGTTTTCGATAGTGATGTACCGTCGTAAATTAGGAAATGCATTGTATGCATCTGCGTCTTGGGTTTCGTTTCGGCGAGCATGCCTAATAGTTGCCTGATTCTGCAAATCTGCCAAATATGTCAATATTACTTACATGTGTGGAATTTTCATTAAAAATTTTCTTTTAATTAAAAACAACTTTTTCAAATACTATATTAAGGAAAAATACGGAAATATGTGTTTTATTATTTTGTAATTTGATTTATAACTTTGAAAGCATGTCAATTATTTTCTTTAGCTTAGTAAGAAATCGACCTTTTTATTTAAGGAATAATAAATTCTACTACATTGACCGTAACATATACATCAACTGATTCGCGTTAATGCTCAAAATGCAATTTTGTAAGAAATTAATTAAAAATTCTAATGAGAAAAAAGTTATTTGAAAAAAAATTGATGTTAAATAATAATTAACATTTTGTGTTTTTTCTTAAAACTTATACCTACAAATCGTAATTCTTATCAAATTTTTATAAACAAAAGCTCATTTCGCTCTTTGAAAGATTCTCTACAATTTTGTTTGTTAGTTTTTGTTAAATAATATTTTGTCTAAAAATATAAAAAATAAAAGTTTTATTTATTGCATAACTTAAAAAAAATATTTTTAACAAAATTCAACAAACAAAATTGTAGAGAATCTTTCAAAGAGCAAAATGAGCTATTGTTTATAAAAATTAGATAAAAATTACGATTCGTAGGTAAGTTTTAAGAAAAAACACAAAATGTTAATTAATTATTATTTAACATCAATTTTTGGTTAAAAATAATTTTCTTTGAAAAAATGTAAAACTGAATCTTTTCAAATTTGTTGGCATCAATTTTAATTATATTTTATTTGTTGTTTAAAATAACTTTTTAGTTTGAGGTTATGTCATGGGGTTGTACATCCTTAATAAGAGGGGTACGTTATTTTATAAAAAAAATATAAATTTTGAATAACAAAAATTTTTTTGTCGAAAAATTTATTTTGAATTTTTCAAAAAATATCCTAAAGTTTAGGGGTTAAATATATATCTATAATAAATGAAAATGTTAAAAAAATAATTGACTTTAATAAGTTTGAAAATTGTTTTGAAATTTTTTCAGTGATTTCTTGTAGGGCGATTACCTGAAAGCCACTGTTTTAAACGATTTAAATAATAGTTTAGCTTTAAGGTAGTATTACACTTTTCAAGCAGGAAAAAACAGCTTCAAAGAAAAATTTTTCCCTCGAAAAATTCTTTATTTAAAGCAATCGAATATTTTTAACAATATTATAGACAAATTATCCTTTGACAAAAAATATCTAAAAAATTTTTTGGTTTATTTGTCTGGTTCCTAGAAGGCACTGAAGTCATGGTCAAAAAAAAATTTGGGCAATCGGCGGACAAGCTATAGCCTCTGAGAAACATCGGATTCGAAAAAATAAAAAACCGTTTCGAAGCTGAGACATGTGGTTGGCACTCTACCTAACCCCGATAAAAAATATTTAAAAATAAGCAAATTGCAGCAAATTCAAATTTTTTTTGAAAAACGGGTCTTTTTTGGGCCGTAGCTAAAAAAATATAAAGAAACAGATAATTGGATTTAGGTATAGTGCCTGCAGAATGTAATTACGAAGAGATTGACATTTTTTTCAAAATCGGTTGAATAGAATTCGAGCTATGCTGTCCGCCAATTTTAAAAACATCGTTTCGAGAGAAACGCGTTTAAATATTTAACTTCTAAATATACAAATTTTTTCAAAGTTTAACACTGTATTTTCGGGTCGGTATCATTTTCACACAAAACTTGCCTTAGATGTTGTTATATTGTTCACCTAGTGATAATGTTATTTTGTCCACCTGCTGTAATGAACAATGTTATTTTGTACAACTTTAAATAATGATTTTGTTATTTTGTTCAACATCATACTTTTGACTATTAAATGTTATTTTGTACACCAAAAATAACTAACTTAACAAAACAACGAACATCTTCAACAAAACATGAAATACTATAAATAACAGTTTTATATGTTATATCACTTAGTAGAATTTCAAAATTCAAGTTGGAATAGCTTAAAAAAGTTCCCTTACTCACAATCAGTCTTCAGCGTGACTGATGACGAATTTTTTTTTATCAGTTTTTCGAAATTCAAAATAGCGGACGATCCAATATAGCGGTAAAATATTGAAAAAAATTTATCAGATTCGTTTTTACTATTTTTAAGGGGTTTTTGGGGTCGCTGATTACGAATTTTTTATCAGTTTTTCGAAATTCAAAATGGCGGACGATCCAATATGGCGTTAGAATTTTCAGAAAAAATTTATCAGATCCGTTTTTACTACTCTTTTTAAGGGATTTGATTAAAGTAATTAATACACTACCGTCCGAAATTGTGCGAACTCTGCTTTTTCAACAACTATAAAACTGTTCAAATCTTCAAAAATATTAAAACTAAAATTTTTTCCTCTTTATTTTATTAAAGCTAATAAAATTCTGAAAGAAATGACACCTTGACAAAGAGAATATGTTAATTTTTCAATTAGATATCTAAGAAAAACCCAATTTTCAATGTTTTTACTATTTTTTTTATTTCTCTGGCAAAAATTAATATTTTTAAACGTTCTTGGGCTCATTGAAATCGTATTTTGTTATGCAATTCAAATTATATAAAAAAATTCATGTACACATTCTTCCCTAGCGTATGCAAACCGTGAAAGTTGGCTCATAAAATGTCAAAAAATTTTGATTAATATTTATATGACAAAAAATGATCAGTAAAATGTATAAATCTTAAATTTACTTACATAAATCAGAGAAGTTTAGAATGATATATTTACTTGATTTTTAAACATTATATTTTATTGTAGAATTAAATTTAAATTTTTTGACATTTTATGAGCCAACTTTCACGGTTTGCATACGCTAGGGAAGAATGTGTACATGAATTGTTTTATATAATTTGAATTGCATAACAAAATACTATTTCAATGAGCCTTAGAACGTTTAAAAATATTAATTTTTGCCAGAGAAATAAAAAAAATAGTAAAAACATTGAAAATTGGGTTTTTCATAGATATCTAATTAAAAAATTAACATATTCTCTTTGTCAAGGTGTCATTTCTTTCAGAATTTTATTAGCTTTAATAAAATAAAGAGGAAAAAATTTTAGTTTTAATATTTTTGAAGATTTGAACAGTTTTATAGTTGTTGAAAAAGCAGAGTTCGGACAATTTCGGACGGTAGTGTATATTGCAATAATTATATCAAAAACCTTCAGGATAAAATTTAATAATTAAATTTGATAATCGTAAAATATGAATATCTTTTTTATTTCCAATAAAAGTGTTTCATGAATAAAGACACTACCTCATAAGTGGGTCTTTTAATTTTTAACAAATTTTATTAAGTTAGTATGTACAAACATTTTGATATATATACAATTCCTTTAACCTAACAATTTCTGTATAAATTATACTGCTTCTTACGGGTGTGTACAAAAATGAATCTGCAGTATTTTCAATTCGCCGTAAAGTACAATAGAATAAATTGCAAACAATTGTGTTTAACACTTTAAAACATAAGTATAAATCTAATAAAATATACAAAAAAGGAAAAGAAAACAATTCTTTATTAAACAACGGTAATATTACTACAATTTTTCTATTGTAATAAATTGTTCATAAATTTTAACATAATATTTTGCGGATTGTTTTGTGCTGAAATATATTAAATTTATTTATATATCTACTCTTTAGTCTTTCTAAAAAGTAATAAGCAATATACATACAGATTTTTGAATTTCTAAAAATAAGTTATTGTTCATAATTTTTTATTGATAATTTACAAATTTTGGATCACTCTATATTGTAACATGCAAAACAATTATTTAAAAGTGTGCACACTAACTTCGTGGCAAAATATCTCAAAAAAATTACAAAAATTTGAATATAGTTTATGAAACGTAATGTACTTAACAATATCTAAGATTCTTGGATTATTTACTTAATGCTACCAATTGAATAATAATTTTTTTCGAGTGATTCTTCTCTAGATCCGTAGTTTTTTGCGTTAACAGGGGTACCTCTTGTAGGATTTACTACGGTCTTAGTTGATTAGAAGCTATTTATTGTCAATAGTAGTGCTCCATTCAAAACAAATAAAGCATAACTTTATGTTGCGCTAAAATCAACTCTGGGTACACACAATAATATAAAAAATTATTGAATGACCCTCACCCCCATAAAAAAATAAAAAAAAAATCACGTTTAAATTTAAAAGTACTTAATCCATAAAAAATTTTACTCAACTGCAAGATAGTGCATAAAGAAACTAAAAAATAAGAAAAAAAATCCTTACTTTTAATATAGGGTCATTTGGGGAAAATGTAAACAAGGGGTAAATGTAAACAGCAGATATTGCAGCTTAATTTACAGATTTAAAATTAAGTTCGACCCCAATATTTTAACCTCAGCTCACCTGCAACAGGTTCTGAGTATTGCTAATTGTTTTTTCGACAATTGTTAAAGCCATACTCCAATTTGTCGCTTAATGCATGAAAGATTGAAAATCAAAGTTTTACTGTTTCAGTATTTTGTCTCGCATTTGAATAAAAATGAACTAAAAATTCAAACTAAAATTTCTAATTATTCCTTATGAATCCCTTAACAAAAGCTGACTTTGATTTTTTAATTTCGTAAATTCAGTTAATAGATAATTAAGTGTTTACATTTACCCCGAGAATTCGAAAACTCGGGGTAAATGTAAACAGAATTTCTGCTGCATTTTAAAAGAAAATAATTCAATAAATTTGCTTCTATTTCACAATTACATTATTTTGGCCCTGTAAAATTACATAAAAAACGAAATTGGATCTTCTTTTATATCTCCTTCGTGTTAGTCAGTTGCAGGTATAGACCTGCATAGTAGTGCATAGTGCATTTACGTGTTTAAAATATAGGAAAGCGATTCTTCACGATTGGTGAATAAAACTCAGGTACGTAGGAATCCTAGAATAAGAGTGAGTCATTGATTGATAGATTGATTGATAGATTGATTGATGGATTGATTGGTTGATTGATTGGACGATTGATTTATGGATTGGTTGATTGAGTAATTGGTGGATTGATTGGTGGATTGGATTGATTGGTTTATTGGATAATTGATTTATAGATTAGTTGATTGAGTGGTTGATTGGTGGATTGCTTGATTCATTGACTGATTGATTGATTGGTGGATTGATTGGATGATTGGTTGATTGAGTGATTGGTTGGTGGATAGATTGGTTGCTTGGATGATTGATTTATAGATTGGTTGATTGAGTGATTGATTGGTGGATTGATTGGTGGATTGATTGGTTGATTGATTGAGTGATTGATTGGATGATTGATTTATGGATTGGTTGATTGATATTAATACTAATTCTAATATACGTTTTTCTATATCTTGGAATTTAAATACTTAGATTACTTTCTCCTTAAACCTTTTAAAAAAATTATTATTGAAATTTTAGAAAGTTTATAAACTTATGTTTTATAAAGAGGAAAAATTTCGTACTATATTAATTGTGTTGATATTCATATTTTCTAAATGTCAGTGGGCAGAGAAATTTAGTCCAATTTGATCAATTTTTAAAAACCTCTTTCGCGATATTGAATCTGCTATTTTGAAAATTTTAAATCTGACTTCAGATTCGTATTCAGCGACCTCGAAAACCTCCGAGTAGCGAGATTTAAGCAAATTTGATCAATTTTTAAAAATATTTTTAGGTTCATCCGCCATATTGGATCCGCCATTTTTAAAATTTTAAATTTGTCTTCAAATTCGTATTCAGTGACCTCAAAAACCCCGAGTAGCGAGATTCAAGCAAATTTGATCAATTTTTAACAATATTTTTATGTTTGTCCGCCATTTTGAAATTTAAAAATTCGATTTTAGAATCTTATTCAGCAACCTTAAAAACTTATTTTCACCAAGTTGAATGAAAATCTATTAAAATTTATTGAAGTTATTCAAGTTTTTACATTACTAGTTTTGTTATGGTAATGATTGCTTATTTTATATGTTGCATATCAATCAATTGGTTCAATTATTTTACATCTACCAAGAATTTTTTTTCAGTTTTTACATCCGTTTACACAGTAGTATACTTGGGATAACTTTTTTCTTAAACCTCTTTAAACTACAGGGGTGTTTACATTTACCCCGAATTTTGGGAAAATTTCAAAATCTCGGGGTAAATGTAAACAGTCAGTTTTAAGCGATTCAAGTTGATCAATATTTTTTTGTACCTCATAAAATGTTTCTAGGGAAGTGAAGTAACAAGTTCATGCAGTAGAAAACCGGAAGTATTGCTTTTTAAAATAAAAAACTTACGTTATTGTTGAAACTAAGCAAATCCGTTTACATTTACCCCAAATGACCCTATTAAAAAATAATAAAGTATAGAAATAACCTTTTAGAAAGGATAATTAAAAAAATAAAAATCAAGATACCGTACACTTTCACGAAAAGCGAGCAATTCAATAGTTTGAACGCAAACTTTTTACTTGTAATGTTCTGAGAACAGAAAAGTAGAAAGCATTCTCACGAAGAGAAAAGTATCTAACATTCGTCTATCGAAAATCACATTTTTCAAGGAGAGGAAAGGCTCCTTTAAATTAACAATTTTTAAATTAAGTTAATGATACCGTACAATTTCACGAAAAGCGAGCAATTCAATAGTTTGAACGCAAACTTTTTACTTGTAATGTTCTGAGAACAGAAAAGTAGAAAGCATTCTCACGAAGAGAAGAGTGTCTAACATTCGTCTATCGAAAAGCACATTTTTCAAGGAGAGGAAAGGCTCCTTTAAATTAACAATTTTTAAATTAAGTTAATGATACCGTACACTTTCACGAAAAGCGAGTGATTCAATAGTTTGAACGCAAACTTTTTACTTGTAATGTTCAGAGAACAGAAAAGTAGAAAGCATTCTCACGAAGAGAAGAGTATCTAACATTCGACTATCGAAAAGCACATTTTTCAGTGACAAAAAAGGACCCTTTTTAAAATAATTATTAAATTAACTGTGCTGTACACTTCCATGAAAAGCGAGCAATTCAATAGTTTGAACGCAAACTTTTTACTTGTAATGTTCTGAGAACAGAAAAGTAGAAAGCATTCTCACGAAGAGAAGAGTATCTAACATTCGACTATCGACTATCGACTATTTAATATAACATACTGGTAGAACTTTTACTTTTATTTTTGCTTTTTCTATTTTCGATGTTTAATCATTTATCTTTGTCATTGACAACTTGAGCAGACTGCATTTAATAAAATCTATTAACTATTGTTATACATCATAGTATATACACATATTAAGTTTATATTCTTTCGAATAAAAGTTAAGTTTTGCATTTATTTCTATATAAATATATATTTATATTTTTCTTTTTACTCGTATATACTTTACAAAATTTGATGTAATAGGCTGACATAATGCAATTTATGATAAATAATCGAACGATCTTCTTTTGCAATTTATGCACAAAATATCTGCGATATTTGTAAGAAAAAGTTATGCTCAGTATTATGTCTAAGTATTATATGTGATATGTTTTTATAGTATTAAGAGTAATATTATTATAACAATTTTAAATTATTGTTCCTCAGTGAGCTCATTAGCTCTAGGAACTTTACTAAATAAATAAATAAATAAATAAAAAGCACATTTTTCAGTGACAAAAAAGGACCCTTTTTAAAATAATTATTAAATTAACTGTGCTGTACACTTCCATGAAAAGCGAGCAATTCAATAGTTTGAACGCAAACTTTTTACTTGTAATGTTCTGAGAACTGAAAAGTAGAAAGCATTCTCACGAAGAGAAGAGTATCTAACATTCGACTATCGAAAAGCACATTTTTCAGTGACAAAAAAGGATCCTTTTGAAAAATAATTATTAAATTAACTGTGCCGTACACTTGATAGGAAGGAGCTCCTCCAACGCTCATCCCAGTGAGACCCATCCGACGTTTATATATATTAGGTTTAGTTCTTTTCTTAATTTTTAGAGTAATTTTTTTAAATATTAAAATGTCTTCAAAAATTAGAGTCATATTACTTTAATCTTATTGTCAAAGTCTGTCACATAAAATATATAAACGTCTTGACTTTTAACTTTTTAGCATCAGTGATTAAGAATAAATGCTGGGTACAAATGTTTTTGTGTCAATTTTTTTGCTTGTCTTGATTAAAAGTTAACATTTAAAGAGAGAGCAATAACACTGGGTTACAAAAAAATGGTCAAGTCGTGTTTATTTAAAATTTTTTGTGTTTATTGGAAGTTTAGGTGTCACTGAACAAGAATATACCCAAAAAAAATTTTTCCATTCTGTCAGTTCCGTAGAAAACGAGATTAAAGTGTCAAAAAATCGCCTTTTTAGCACTTTTTGAAGTGTTGTAAAATGAAAACGCAACAAGATAAAAATCTTCACGAGGGCTTGAATGAAAGCTTAAACCTTCAACTTTGAGTCCCAAAACTGAAAAGTGAATGATAATTGCGCAGAAAATTTATATAACATGAAATGAATATCTCAAATAGTCAAAATAGCTGGGATAGAGAGCACTTGTTAAAAATCGATTTTCATAACCGAATTTATTTGGAACTTGTTACTTGGAAGTTTGTAACGTTTCTATTGACGTTTCGAAAGTTAGATTTAAAAATTTTAAAATGGCGGATTAAAAATTGCGTTCAAATATTTCAAAAAACCCCGAGGAAAAAACTGCGAAAAAATTCACTCCATTTTTGAAATTTTTGAACGCCATTTTGAAATTTTTAAATCCAACTTTCGAAACGTCAATAGAAACGTTAAAAACTTCCAAGTAACAAGTTCCAAATAAATTCGGTTATGAAAATCGATTTTTAACAAGTGCTCTCTATCCCAGCTATTTTGACTATTTGAGATATTCATTTCATGTTATATAAATTTTCTGCGCAATTATCATTCACTTTTCAGTTTTGGGACTCAAAGTTGAAGGTTTAAGCTTTCATTCAAGCCCTCGTGAAGATTTTTATCTTGTTGCGTTTTCATTTTACAACACTTCAAAAAATGCTAAAAAGGCGATTTTTTGACACTTTAATCTCGTTTTCTACGGAACTGACAGAATGGAAAAATTTTTTTTGGGTATATTCTTGTTCAGTGACACCTAAACTTCCAATAAACACAAAAAATTTTAAATAAACACGACTTGACCATTTTTTTGTAACCCAGTGTAATAATTGAAGATGGTTATATATTTTTACTTTTCATTACAATGTTAAAAGCAAAATTTTTTTCCTAAATAGTGATCCTAATAAGTTAAAAGTTTTGTACCTATTAAAAATTATGACATCATTGTTTTTTATAATGTTTTGTATATATACCAATAAGATTAAATAAACTACTAATTTCGCATTAATTTCTTCATTTTAATGAATTTATTGTTAAATAAAATTTGGATTTTACAATCCAGAATATGTATGTAAATTTTTTATAGGGTGGCCCCCCCTTGTTAATCAGAATTTTTAAACTACAGCTTTCTAAATTAAATACTTCATTAGCAAAATATGGAAAAATAGAAAATTTATTTTTTAAATTTATCATTTAATACTTATTTAAAATTTGTTTTTTTTAAATTCATTTTTGAATAAAGTGTGGCGCACACTTTCTTTTCTTTTCCTTTTTAAATTTTTTTCAGGAACCATTATGCCTTCCGTCTTTTCGGACTCCACTGTACCCTCGTTTGAAGGGGTAGCTTCTGCAACAATTTTTTGATCATCTTCTGCTTCTATAATTAAAGAATTAGTTAACATTTACTTTTATTATTTCTTAAGTAATTGTAATCGACATGTATAAAAATAAAAATTTTATTTTTGTAAACAATACAGGGCGCATGAATAGTCCACAAAACAGACTTGTCGGAATTTTTGTGATGTCGAATTAATAATTATCAGATTTATGTTAAGCATGTTGATTTTATAATCAACTCATTTTTAATATCGAAGAATTCTTATTTAACAGAATTTTTATTTTATACACTGGAAAAAATTAATTGATTTAAGTAATTCAAATTATTTGAAAAATATTAAATTATTTCAAATTTCAAATTTGGATCCAAGAAATATATATTTGATTCAAATAACTTAAATTATTTAAGTCACACTTATTCGAACCAAATAAATTGTATTTGCTTTAAGTGAATAATTAACTGAATTTAATAAATGGATTTATTAAATAGAAATAATAAATTATTGATAATTTATTTATAATAAATTATTTTCAATAATTTCATTTAATAAATAACAATTTTTTTGATAACTTTTAATTCGTTGATTTTAAAACTCTCGCTAAAATGTTTCTTCCGGGTTATGATCGGGTATGTAAAAGTTCGATAAAATGGAAATTCGACGTTTTAACAGTTCTATCAAATAAAAATTTGCGTAAGTGAAACTTTGGTCAAATGAACTATCAGTGATATGGATGTTCTGACTTAAAAATTTAGCTAACAATAAGTACAATTTCTGTTAAATCACAATTCTATTAAATAAAAATTAAATCAAATAGAAATTGAATTCAATGAAAGTTTTGTTAAATAAGACATTTGTTATATAGAAATTCTGTTAATTGAAAATTAAGTTCCTGAAGATACCTTTAAATGAATATTCGGATAAATAGAAATCCATTTTTTTATTATTTTTCTAGATATAAATTCTGTTTAGAAATTGTTACATTTGAAAATTTAAAGTATTAGAAAATATGCATTATAAAAGTTCAGTTAAATATAAATTCTATAAAATGATAATTTTGTTAAATAGCAATTTTTTGATATTAACATTGGGATTATTATAACACGCTCTTTTTAAATACTGCTTAATGTAAATTCAATAATTACACAGGCACACAAAAAGTAAAATGTGGTTTGGCCGAGACACTACACTAGTCTATTTCCATTTATTTTTTCACGCTGAATCCGAATCCGAAGTCAGAATTATCAGATTGGCTTTTTTTTGAGATAAACTCAAAAAACTGCTCAGAAAGAAAAATAAAATCAAAGAGTTAAAAAAATTTTTGAATGTCACTGCGATAGTGTAATTCTATGTATTTTTTGTCGCTGAATCCGAATCCAAAGTCAGAATTGTTAGATTCGCTCAAATTTGTACGATAAATGCAAAAAAACTCAAAAAACTCAAAATCGTTTTTTTGGAATTATCTTCAAAATTTGTGGCAATCTGTCAATTCTGACTTCGAATTCGGATTCAGCGTGAAAAAATACATGAAAATGCACTATCGTAGTGTTTCGGCAAAAAAAAATTTCTTTGAGCTAAAATCGCCAAAAACTGATAAAAATTCTTAATTAGGGGCACAGATAATTTTTTTTGCCGAAACACTACGATAGTGCATTTTCATGTATTTTTTTACGCTGAATCCGAAATCGAAGTCAGAATTGACAGATTGCCTCAAATTTTGAAGATAATTCCAAAAAACTGATTTTGAGTATTTTGAGTTTTTTGTTACTTGAGTTTTTTGCAATTATCTTAAAAATTTGAGCGAATCTAACAATTCTGACTTTGGATTCGGATTCAGCGACAAAAAATACATGGAATTACACTATCGCAGTGACATTCAAAAATTTTTTAACTTTTTGATTTTATTTTTCTTTCTGAGCAGTTTTTTGAGTTTATCTCAAAAATAAAAGCCAATCTGATAATTCTGACTTCGGATTCGGATTCAGCGTGAAAAAATACATGAAAATAGACTAGTGTAGTGTCTCGGCCAAACCACATTTTACTTTTTGTGTGCCTGTGTTATTCATTCGTAGCCACAAAAATTCCCACAATACATGTATATTTCATGTTACCTTTTGTTAGATCTGGCGGTTTTATAGTCAAAACTTCATTGAATGTTCTATGAAAGGTACATTCCTCCAAGTATTTTTTAAAAGCTATATTTAAGTTTTTTTGGAATATGGGATTATCTATAATCATAAAATATGTACACATTAAAATTGAAATTTTTGAAATAATAAAATTAAAATCAGTCGGTACAAAATTGACACAAAAAAATTTTTTTTTGAAAAAAAAAAAAAAAACTTTTTTTTTTCTCTATAAGAAAAAAATTTTTTTTGTTAAGAAAAAAAAATTTTGTTCTTAATTAAATAAAAAAAATTTTTTTTTTTAAAGAAAAAAAATTCAAAATTTTTTTTTTTAAAAAAAAATTTTTTTTTCAAAAAAAAAAAATCTAATTTTTTTTGTTTACATTTTTTTTTTTTTTTTTGTCTTTTAATAGTCTATTGCACAGCTTGGAGGAGACAGGCGAATTTACGGAGAGAGCGGATGTTTTTAGCATGCGTCGAGCGCGGGGAAGCTGTAGCATGAGCGCCGAAGGCGCGAAGGCGAAGGATGAGTGAATCGGAGTGCGAGATGAATGCTAAAAACTTCGCCCGACTGTAAATTGGCCTCTCCCCATGTCGTGTAAAATATTTTTTATTCCTCAGGCACAAAATAGGCGCTTTTAGATATCTGTGGATAGGGCGTAAAGCCACTCATTGATGAAACAGGTCAAAAATGAACTCTCTTGTTCGCCCTAGGGCGTAAAATTTGACAAGTTATTGGATTATTGACCCGTTTTCATCAATGAGTGGCATAAAACCCTATCCACAGGTATCTAAAAGCGCCTTTTTTGTGCCCTCGGAATAAAAAGTTTAGTAAGGGACATGGGGCTAAAGGCAGCTAATTAATGAACCCCGATTTTTGACTCACTCGTTTCGGTCTTAAACTCGCTTGGCTTCACCTCGGTTACGGCAGCTCGTTCTCGACCTTCACTCGTTCGCAAAAATCGCGGTTCACTAATAGCTGCCTTTAGACCCGTGTCGCTTAATATACTATTTTATCGTGGATGCACGATTCAGTCAGTTTTGTGACCATAGTGAATAGGGAGCTTAAACTCTAGAATTTTGAGTTGGCGCAAAACACAAGGTATGTACTATCTCACTAAAATCGTTGACCTGTTTGTTCCTGTGTGAAGCATGCGCATTACGAAGGCAAATGAAGATGAAATAGAGGAGTTCCTCGTAAACTGTGATACAGTACACATCGTGTCCAAAGTATAGCAAAGTTTTCGTGGTTAAATCGTTAAATCGTGAGTGGAATCGTGTATAGTTCGACAACGGTATATGAACAGACTCGTATTTCCTTGAAAAGTACCTCGGTATTCTTGTGCTTCTGGCACAATCGCCAACCAACTCGGCGCTACGCGTCTCCCGTCGGCCGTGCCGGCCATTTTGCTTGATTCAGGTATCGTTTTTATACAGTTTAATTATTATTTACATTGTCTTGGCATAAACATATCTTAAATGGAGGTTTAACCTCCTACTTATCGAGCATGAGTATGAACACAGGAGAGAGTTTTAAAGACCCTCCACTTCCTCCTTCATCGGAAACTCATATGGATGTTGTAGATGCTGCACAAAGCTTACTACAATTTAGCCCTAATCTTGCATCGAGCCAAGAAGACTTGAACTCGAATGCAAAAAAACACTGTTCTGAAAAACACAAAAATGACCAAATTTCAGCACACCACAACCCATCTTCTCAACAACAACAAACCAACACACAACATAAATCTAATGATCCAACAAAACAAACAAATCCTCTCAACCAATACGACGATTCCTTGAGATCCAATTGCACAGTTTTCTTACAGCGTGACCCGAAATCACCCGATGCAAAAAAAGACCTTAACAATATGTCGGTAGGACGTCTCCTTCATTCCACTTTTCCAGGTAAAATCGTTGATATTCACCGCAGCGGCTTCGCTAAAGTGCGAGTCATCTTGAACTCGGGCAGAGCTGCCAATCAACTTCTAAACGATCCGTCAATTCGAGCTAAAGGCTTAATCGCATTGATCCCGTCGAGTTTTGTATCCTGTCAGGGCGTTATGAATAACGTGCCTACAGATATTTCAATCGAGGAAATTATCGCAAACACTGAAATCTTGGGTCCTCAAGTCAGAAGCACTAAAATCCTCCAAGCTCGTCGTATGAACAAGAAATCTTTCGACGAAAAAACTCAAACTGACAAGTACACACCAAGTACTTCCGTCCTTCTCACATTTTCAGGTACTATCCTTCCTCAAAGGGTAGCGATCTACAAAGCATCAAGCGAAATTCGTCCTTACATCCCAGATCCTCGCATGTGCGCAAAATGTTGTCGATTCGGACATATTGCCAAGTTTTGTCGGTCCAATTCACGTTGTCAAATTTGTGCAACAGAGGTCGTCCACACTGCTACAAATCCTTGTCCAGGTCCTGGAGAAACAAAAAAGTGCTTAAACTGTCCAAAATCATCAAATCATTCAACTCGATCGAAGGAATGCCCGGAATTTATATTCCAAAAAAATCTCCGCACTCACGCTACTATTAACAAGCTCTCTTTCAATGAGTCGAAGAAAATTCTTCGCCCACCCAAAAAATCGAATTCAAATCCACAGAATTTTAATTTTTCCGGTTTTCCTGGATTAGGAGATGTTCCTGCTCCTTCTTTCAATGCACCCGATATCACTCCTGAACCTCTTTACTCTGAAGTGTCCAACGGCTCAAAACAGTACCAAAGAAATTCAACTTAGCCTTCTGCAAAACCTAAACCGACGCAAACCCGAAAATGGTCTGCAAATAATTCTTTTTATGCATCTCAATGGAACAATGGAAGAGAGTATGACGCCTTTCCAAACGGCTCTGCTTTAACATCTCGTTCCACTCATCATCCTTCTCCAAGTACCGATAACCAACCACCCTTAAACACCGATCCACTTTCAACATTCATCACCTGGCTTAGTGCTCAGGTTTCTCAAATTTACTCAGACAAAACTCCAGTATTTACAAAAGATATGCAGAACAACATTGCTAAAATCACAGAAAGTGTACACTCTCTTCTTAAACCGGCAAATTCTGATCATGGCCAACCTCGATAATTTGAACATAATGCAATGGAACTGTCGTGGTGTCACCAATAAGACACCCGAATTACTAAAATTATCTAATCAATTTGATATACTTCTCTTATGCGAAACATTTCTCAAATCTAACAAAAGAGATAACCTTAATTCCCTCAAACAATTTAACATTATTAGATCCGATAGAGCAATAAATAAGGGTGGCGGTTTAGCTATTGCCATCCGTAAAAATATAACCTTCTCTAGAATCCAAACCATTTTTTCCCAAGAAGATGAGTTAGAAACACTTGCTGTTTCTATCAATTCATCTAGAGGCGAAATTTTAATAAATTAAATTAAATTAAATTAAATTAATTAATTATTATTTATTATTTTATTATTAATTAATTAATTAATTAATTAATTAAATTAATTAAATTTTAAACAAACTCCCACAAATCAATGGAAACTTTTCTTCGATTCAATAAAAAATTCAGGCATTAATTCAGTCTTTATAGGAGGTGACTTCAATAGTCACAACACTCTTTGGGGTAGCTCCCACAATTGCACTAATGGACACAACTTTTGCAATGAACTAGACAACTCTAACTTCATTGTCTTAAATGATGGTACTCCAACCCACATGGGTCGACCACCAAACCCCAATTCAGCTCTGGATCTTACTCTCGTTTCTTCAAATCTCTACCTCGTCTTGTCTTGGAATGTTCACGACGATTTAATGGGTAGCGATCATTTTCCAATTTTTACTTCACTAGGCATAACAATACCAATTTCTACTTTTTCTTCACACAAATATAATCTCAGAACAATGAATTGGGAAATATTTTCTACAAATCTTTGTTCATCAGTAGAATCCAATCTTGATCTTTTAAACACATCAGATCCGGTTTCTGATTACAACCATCTAGTAGATCTCATTGACCAGTCAGTCAATTTTGCTTGTCCTCAACGCAAATCTACTCAAAATCCACACCGAGCTTCCAAAACTTCTAGAAAACCTTTTGTTCCAGCCCCTTGGTGGAACAGTGAGTGTGATAATGTCATAAAAACTAGAAAATCAGCTTTATCTACCTATAGAAGAATACCTAACTACGAAAATTTTATCGAACTTAAAAAATCTGAAGCTATAGTCAAAAGAACTCTTAATGAAGCTAGACGTCAATCTTTCAGAAATTTTTGCGATACACTAGACAGAAATACCCCTCTCACCAAAATTTGGTTGGTAATAAAATGTTTTAAAAACCGATTCACGCAACCAACAACATCTTCCTGCTCAGCAGACAATGCAGTCATAGAAAATACATTAAATCCATTCCTTAGTGGAGGAAACTTGCCCTCCTACTGCTCTCCATGATAACTTTCCGAATAATTTCAATCACGATACTTTTCTAGAATCCCCCTTCACTTTAACAGAACTCACAATAGCAATCAACTCTTCCAAAACAAAATCCTCACCCGGCCTCGACAAAATAGATTTTAATATTATTCAACATCTACCCAAACAAATTCTGCCTATTCTTCTTTCAATCATCAATAGAATTATCTCCAGCGGTGTTTTTCCGTCGTCTTGGAACAACTACCTTATCTTCTTTCTTCCAAAATCCTCACCCGGTAAATTTAGACCGATTTCATTAGCCTCATGCCTCTTTAAAATCGTGGAAAAGCTTATTTACAATAGATTGGTTTGGCTTATTGAACGAGATAAAATTCTTAGTCCCTACCAATTTGGCTTTAGAAAAAGCAAATCATGTGCTGATAACATAGCGTTACTCTCTACAGAAATTTGGACTGGCCTTGCTGAGCATCAATTTACAGGTGCTTTATTTCTTGATGTAAAAGGTGCATTCCCTAGTGTAATTCCTAACATTCTCATTGAAGATCTTCGTACAATAGGAATCCGCGAAACAATAGCAAAATTTATTTACAATTCAATTAAATGTAAAAATATATTTTTCAAAATTAACGGCGAAATAATTGGACCTCGAACAAGCACTGTTGGTCTTCCACAAGGCAGTATTCTCAGTCCAGTAAATTATGCAATCTATACTAGAGAACTTAATCTTTATATCCCTGCAGATTGTATTATACTCGAATTCGCAGATGACTTAACCGTCACTTGTCGTTCTCCTAACCTTAATCAAATAATTACCTCTCTTCAATCCTGCCTCGAAAATATTTCTGTCTTTTTGTCTAATAGAGGTTTGGATATCTGTCCAGAAAAAACTAAATTAGTCATCTTCAGTAATAAAAAACTAAATCTAGACGATCCAACTCTTACACTTGCACTAAACGGTACCACTATTAAACCATCTCCTTCAGCTACATACCTCGGTATTCAATTTCACCAATCAGCATCTTCCGATGTTCACTTTAATTATCTATGCGACAAGGGCAGAAAGATTTTAAATATTTATTAAGTCCTTAGAGGCACATGGTGGGGAGCCGATCCTTACGTACTCGTTCGAATCTATGATTCTCTCTTTAGAAGTAAAATAGATTATTGTTCACAAGGTTCAAATTTTAAGTCCCAAAAAAATTTTTCTAAATTGGAAAAAATCCGCAATCAAATTTTAAGATTAGCCGTAGGCTATAGAAACAGCACACCTATCAACGTAATCTTGGCTGAGTGTTGCGAACCTCCTCTAAGAACTAGATTCAATTTTTTAGCAAAAAAATACCTTATAAAAATTTATTCGAACTCCTCTCACATTTTGCCGGACAAACTCTCAACTCTCTCTTGTCTTACTATCAACTCTAATGTGAAATACAATTATCCATTGCTAATTGCATATGAAAAATCGAAAAATTGCAGCGAACTAATCAGAAAAAGGGAATTTGATCCCTTTTTCGAATTCCTTTATGATGATCATATATTCACTCCAGAAGTTATCCCAGACTAAGGACTTTTAATACAAGCTTCACCAAATCCATTACTCTTGTTCAACGATCTTGCAAACCAGGACTTTCCTAATCACACATACTTCTTCACTGATGGCTCCAAATCAGATTCAGAACATCTGGCTGGATGCGCAGTCGTTTGCCCCTCTTTAAATGAAACATTAAAATATAAAATTTCAAACTTTTCTTCTATTTTTTCGCTTGAAGCATTTGCCATATTATTTTCCTTAGATTATATAATTAATAATAAACTACCCAATACAGTTATTTTTACAGATTCACTCAGTGTCCTAAAAAACCTAAAATCCAAAAATATCTACAAGATTAAATCATATATAATCCTCGCAATTAGAAACCGATTAAGAATTCTCTCCGATTTGAACTGTCCAACAATTTTGGCCTGGATCCCTGGTCACAAGGGCATTGATGGCAACGAACAAGCTGATGAAGCTGCTAAAGATGGCTCTTCTAATTCTGAACTTCTTGACATTGAACTTCCTTTTTCAGATTTTTTCCCTCTCGCTCGCAAACAATTAGATGAAAGTTGTGCTTCATTTTTCCGTGAGGTCGGCAAAAATAAAGGTTCCCACTATACACAAATTTACTATAAACCTAGTAGAAAGCCATGGTTTGCAAATTTCGTCGCTCGTAGAGAGTGGATTGTATCCATTTGCAGAGCAAGAAGCAATCATTATAATCTCAATGCCAGTTTGGCCAGAAAAAATTATATAACTTCCGGTAACTGTCCTAACTGCACCGGTGTTGAAGAGGACCTTGACCATATCCTATGGTCATGTCCCAGATTTAATGCATTTCGTCCTAATTTACTAAAAGCTCTTACAAGAGCTCTAAAATGTCCTGCACCATTCTGCAGCGTCCAATTTCTTACAAATCCCTCTCCTAGAATCATTTCTCATGTTTTTCGCTTTTAAAAATTAGCTAATATTAAAATTTAAAATTAACTTATTTATTTATTTATACGTAATATGTTACTCTCTTTTCGCGCATTCTTTATATACTTGAATCTATGCTTTGGCTTTGGGGAATATTCTCCGAGAGCAAATGTGAATCGAGCTTAAACGCTCGCCAATCTATAACTTTACCTGGTCATGGCCGGATATACAAGAGCGCAACGCCAGTATAGTGCCAACGAATAAATATAATACTACTAGATGAAATAGAGATATCTAATGTGACGTCACACTCAACCGGTAAAGTCACAGAAAGTAGAGCGATTATCATCGTGGCCCCAAGCTTACATTGGCTTATATAGAAGATGACAGAAAATGTTTTTTTTCTCTGAAATTAAATAATAAATCATGATAATCATTTGTGTTTCGGACAAAGTAGTGATTTTTGCAATACATATGTATTTTTAAGTCTGTCATTAATGTTTGAATAATTTACAAATTAAATAAAATCAACTCTAGCAGAAGAGTATATTTGTATTTTCGTCTGCTAGAGCTGATTTTATTTAATTTGTAAATTATTCAAACATTAATGACAGACTTAAAAATACATATGTATTGCAAAAATCACTACTTTGTCCGAAACACAAATGATTATCATGATTTATTATTTAATTTCAGAGAAAAAAAACATTTTCTGTCATCTTCTATATAAGCCAATGTAAGCTTGGGGCCACGATGATAATCGCTCTACTTTCTGTGACTTTACCGGTTGAGTGTGACGTCACATTAGATATCTCTATGGTGTGTTACATGCAAGTGACGTCACACATTTAGCCCCTAAAGGCTAAATTCTAAATTTAGGCGCAACTGCGAGCGTCGATCGGAATACTGGAGTTTAAGCCCACTTCACTTGTCGTAATACGGGATGAATCGTTTATGTGTGATGAAAAATTAGTTTTTGAAATATTATTATTATTTAAATAGGATGTTGCACAACATTGGAGATAGGGTGATTTATAGAGGGTGGATGTTTTTAGCATGTGTCGAATATGGAGATGAATGAAAACGTAGCATGAGCGCCAGAGGCGCGAGGGTGAAAACTTAGTGAATCGAAGTGTTAGACGAATGCTAAAAACATTCACCCATCTGTAAATGTGTATGTACAGTAGGTTCCAAATATGTCCTCCCAGTCGGAACTCTTCGCACTCATGTGTTTCTATGGGATCATACAAGTGCGACACCTTGCAACTGGGAAGGCATATTTGGAACCTACTGTACTATCTCACTAAAAACATTAATCTGCTTCCTTTTGTATGGAGCATGCGCGTAGTCAATGCAAACGAAGGTGAAATTGTTTGTATACTTTCTTGTACACTTTTAGGCACGATAGACAACATTTTGGCGTCCGTCTGTTTGTGCGTCCTATTACATAGTCTAACCTAACTATGGTATTTGACCCTATCGCATTCAATATTTAGTGCCTCCACCAATCTTAAGACTTAACCTAAACAGACCTAACTTAACCTATTTTAACCTGACCTAATCTCTCCTCACCTAATCGAACCTAACTGTGGACCATGACCCTAGCGCCCCCGGTTTAAAATTCATGAACATGTTCGTCTGCATGAACATACACATGTGTCATGTGCATGAACATGCTCAGTTTCTTCTGCATGTTCACGTGCATGAATTTGGAACATGCACATGTTTATGTAGATGTTTTTTTATCAAAAGTCTTACACACATGAACATGTACATGATCATGTTAATGATCATTTACGTGTTTATGTGTCTAAGATTTTTTATTTTTTGAACGTACAAATGTATATGTGACATGTTCCAAAACCATGTACGTGAATATGTGAGAGAAACTGAGCATGTTCATGTACATTACATATGTGTATATTCATGCAGATGAACATGTACAGTAGGTTCCAATAATGCCTTCCCATTTACAACGTGTTGCACTCATATGTTCCCGTGGCAACGTATGAGTGCGAGAAGTTCCAACTGGGAAGGCATTATTAGAACCTACTGTACCTGAATTTTCAACCGGGCCTCCACCATTTTGCACCTCCACCAGTCTTAAGACCTATTCTCACCTGACTGACCTGACCTATTTATGTAATTATAAATTTTACATTTTTCAAAGCGTTTTAAAATAAAAATATTTAAAATCTTTTGAATTTAAAATTTCTAAAAAATGAATAAATTTTCTTTAAACTGTTTTTCAACTTTAATTTTAAATGCCATGAAACCCTAGATGTACATTATCGTCAGAAATTCTCGGTATGGCAACTTTGAGCGCCATCCGAGATCAAAAACATACCTGTCTTCAAATTAAGCTACACGGAAAAAACTGTATGGATGTCATATCATGATATATGGATGTCACATCCATATAATATTGAGAAATACGGGATATCAATATATATGGATACTGCATCCATATGCTATGGTTGGCTACCTATTGATGGAGCAACAAAATATCTATGGGTGTAAGATCCATAGATATGGAACAGACTCTTGTAAATATATGAATGTCTAACCCATTGCAATGGAAGTCACCACAATATTATACAAAAAGTAGCTTCAACGCACATTGTGAAATACACTTGTAAAAAGAATAAGAATAGCTACATAAATAAAAAAACCCACATAGCACGATATCACACTGTAAGTTTATGGTAAGGGTTACTGGTGAAGCTTGTAACGTTACACAGTATACGAGTTGTAAGCATACGGTAGACTAGAAATTTCCGCCATCACAGTAAGCTTACATCTAAAATCTACAGTAAGCTTACACCTAAAGTCTACAGTAAGCTTACACCTAAAGTCTACTGTAAGCTTACACCTAAAGTCTACGGTAAGCTTACACCTAAAGTCTGTGGTAAGCTTACACTTAAAGTCTACGGTAAGCTTACACCTAAAGGTTACTGTAAGCTTAAATGGTAAAGCTGTGGTAAGGTTATTATCAAGTTGTAAGGTTGAGGTAAGGTTGTGGTAAGTTTACACGGTAAGGTAAGTTATATTCAAATAATAATATTAATAATAAATAAATATTCAATAAAAAAAAATTTTGTTGCCTTATTCTATTTTGGGAACTTATCAGTTTCGCAGAAAATTTTGAAAACAAATTTGGGAGGACTAGGATTCGAACCCGGGACCAATGCGCATATGCCTAAACTCTAACCAACTGAGCTAAGTGGGGAACTGACAATGAGAAAAGAAATCTTGCTTTTAAGGTGTAATCAATTGAAAAATATATATCAGTAACGTACGATTCCTAGCCATTTACATTTTTTATGATTTCTTGAACCCTATAATTTAAATGTCAAAAAAGAATGCAAATTTTATTTCAGAATCTAAAATCGTTTTTATTTTTTATTTATTTAGTTTTTCTTGTAAAGCCAAATCGAAATTTTAACTGAAACAAAAAATATTTAACAAATAAATAAGATTTCTTGAAATTTAACTTTTTTCTATATTTTTTTGTGTTGGTGATATGCTAGAAAAATAAATTAAAAATTTTTTAAACTCGTTAATTGTTTTATCTGTTTTGTAAAGTACAATAAAATAAAATTAAATTAAAAGATGGGAAGAATTCGACTGAATCGATAAATATTTATTACAAAAATACAGGATTGCAATTATTTAAATCTTGATATTAAAATTATGATTTAAATGTAACAAATTTTTTTGATAAAATTTTTATATATTTCTTTATAAATAAAAATAATTGCTATTTTGATTAAATTATTTTATAATATTATTTTTTATAATTTCACCACTTTTTAAGGAATAAAATGAAAAACATTAAATGTTGTGCATTTTATATTTAAAAATGTTTTTTATTTGTAAAAAACTGGTTAGTCCTATAATTTTGACTGTTAGTGGAGTATGTATAAATTTTCTTTTAAAGTAAATGCGATATAAAAAATTACAAAACTGAAAATAAGTTTTATCGTCATTTTATAATGACTACTTTTTTAAGTGCATTCAAAACGAAAATATAATATACTTTTTTTTATATAAAAATAGAAGTCTATTTGGTGTTTTTTTATTATTGATTTTATAATTTTTATATGAGAATAAGAAACCATTTAAAAATGAATTTTTAAAAAGCAGCTATATTTAATTTTTTTCAAAAAATTTTGATTAAAATAAATAAATCAATTTTCTTAATTTTTTATTTAAAAAAAATCATGATTTTTATCAACCTTGAAAGATATAATATAAAACATAGAAAATAATAGAAACAAATTTCTTATAACAAAAAAAGGTCGATCTGTTGAAATGTTGGTCAAATTAAATTTTTATATATTTAAATATAAATTAAACCAATTGTCAATTTATTGTAATTTCATTAATTAAATAAATTGTCTATTTAATATGTGTCAGAAATTACGCGCCTTATTAAAAAATTTAATAACTTGGTATTGTAGGATTTTTTAAATACAAAATTAATGGAATATTGAAATTATAATATTTTGTATCAATTAATTTTAATATTTTGTGAAAAAAATTTATAATCTAAAATTTAAATATTGTCGTATTTACAAGTTTCATATTTATAAATTTAAAAAATTATAAGCCAAAAATTATTTAATTTAAATTAATTTCTAAAATAAATTTATAATAATTATATTATTATCTTCAGTTCGGATTATATTTCAAAATTTAAAATGCTCGATGGAAAATATTTTTGTTATAAAATCATTAAATTATAATAATAATAATAAAAATAAAAATAATAATCAATAGTAATAATAATAATAAAATTTTTACACATTTTAAATTACCTAATACCCGCGAAATTGTTTTACGTATTCATTTGTTTGAATCTGACAGATGGGTTATAAAAATTTGTTAAGAAGTTTGTCTTTGTGTCAACTGCGGAACATAGTCGGAATTTTTCGAACGTGTTTTAATAAATTAAAAATTGTTAACAATAGAATTAATTCTATTTTTGGATAATAATAATTATGAAAATGTGCAAAATGTTAAAATAAAAATACATTTCTTCCCATTGCGACTGTCTATGTCAAAAGGATTTTCGAAAAATTGATCATCTACATAGTTCCAGTGCAATCAGTGTTGTATCTGGGGATCCATATTTTTGAAGGACTCGTTTCTAATATTTACAGGTTAATTTTACAAACTTTTTATATAAATACAATTGATTATTTTATTTTTCATTTATCAATTTATTTTTTATAAACACATAACAATTAAAATATTTAAATAAAAAATCTTTTGATATTTAATTTCTTTTTTAGAGGAAAACATTGTATATTCCACTGAAAATTTATAATTAAAATTAAAATCTCAACAAATATTTGTTTTTAAATATTTTGTACTTCAGAAACAAGTAGAACCACATTTTATATTATTTATTTAAAAAAAATATATATTAGAAATTTATATAGTTGAATTGTACGTTATAATATTTAATTCGTGTTAAGGAAAATATTTTAAAAAACGTAGCGAATGGAGATTAACTGTATAAAATAGAAATCCTTTCTCATCTATTTTTTGTACTCATATGAAGTCTTGATATCATTTACTGAACTTCAAGATTAAAACTAAAACAAACAAATAAAATTAATAATTATCTGTTATATTATTCCAATTAAAAATATAATAATTAACAATTTCAAGTTCAATGAACTTTTTTCTCATAATTTATTTTAAACTAAAATCAATAGTTCTTTTATTATATGTATTATTAGTAATTATTTCTTTTTTAATTGATATTTTTCAATCTGTTTTATTTTGTGATTTTTTAATATCATAATAAATGTTTCGTTTTGAAATGAATTTTGAGTGAATTTTCGTGGAATCTGAAAAATTAACATATATAAAATAAAAAATAAGTAAATTGCTTACTTGTAAAACGAGAAATAACATTTAAATGGTGGAGAAAAACGATTCGATAATAGTCGTTTAAAAATTGTTATTTTAATATTCTCATCTTCGATAAAATCATTTTTGAACTTATTCAATTCTAGCATGTGCGTTTCAATAAATTCTAATATTGATGAAGGTAACATCGTTTTCGGGAGAATAGTACTGAGATTCTGCGATGTGAAATTTATCTCTGAAGGCTTTCTTGCGAAAATATACACTTTTAATTGTTTTCAAACATCCCTGGATTTTTAAACAATCACTTTTATGGTCGGGATTATTTAATTGTTCCTTGTTGAAGCAAGATAGGAGACAATTCTTGTAATTTTTCAGATGTTCCATCAAGTTGAAGTTCAGAACGTTTATCATCAACGATTCAAAGAAATTAATATTTTTTCAAATGGAAAATAATAAAATTTGTGTTCTACAAATATTCCTTTTTTAAAAATATTGATAAAATAAAGAAAAGAATTTTTTTAGTTAAAAATTTAAGAATAATTATAATTTAAAGAATATTCTATTATAAATTATTGATGGAAAACGTTGTGAACTTCAACTTGGTTAAGTTCTGGGTTATTCGTAGCAAACTGCACAAATTAGAGGAAACACAAAAATTTGATATTTAATTTTTAACAATTGTCAACACAATAAAGCAACATTAGAACACATCAAATTAATATTGAACATCCTTAGTGATGAAAGAAAATCGTGGCTATCCTTCTTGTTTCCTTTGATGCAGAGCAACGATTCTTTTGCTCCTGTCCTTTTTAATTTATAAAATAAGTTATCAACTTCCAACTTTTTTTCAATTGATTTATTATTTTGCACATTTATTTTGTGTAAAGGCCAATCCTTTGTCTGATGCTCGAAATCATTTTACAACCTTCACATATTTGAAGGTTAGTTTGTTTGCCGAAACAATAATAAACGTGGCATATATTTATTACTTTTTATTTCCATAATATGTAGATTTAGAAAAAAATTTCATTCAAGTGTTTTTCAATACCTTCTTCATAGTAATCCAAGTAAAAAAGTATTTTGTTTATTTTTACATATTTTAAATGGAATTGCAATGAACACAATAAACAAGACTGAAACTAACCAAAACTGACGTAACCTAACAAAAGCAAGGTTGGACAGTTTAATCATTGCAGCGTTGGGAATTACAAACATAAAGCCGTATACACATCACAGTCGAATCTGCGAAAGAAAAAGACTGAGGCTGGAGTCCCATGGCAGCGTTTTTCGCTGCGTTTTGTTACTAGACCATGAGTGCAAATATAGCAAACATATATTTGCATCTTTCTCACACTCATGGCCTAGTTAAGGTACGGTCACACGACTTTTGGAAAAACCATTCATGTCTTTCTCTCTCCTAAGACAGAGGCATAAGATTGTCTCACTCTGCATTTTCTTACATTTCCCAAAGACGGAAAATGCAGAGTGAGACAAACTTATGCGTCTGTAATAGGAGAGAGAAAGACAAGAATGGTTTTTCCAAAAGTCGTGTGACCGTACCCTTACAAAACGATATACGTCCTCACAGCAAGCGATTCTCATCCACTTTTTTTTAGAGTTCCTCAGTTTCACGTGTTAGGACTTAAAAATTGTTAATAAATTTTAATAAATTTGCTAAATTAGCATCACCTGATTGGTCGACGATTTGTTCAACTGTTCGACTAATCAACCGACATGGGACTGCACCCTAAGCAGAATAGTTTAAACGGGAACGCAGATGGAAAAGCATGAGTTAGAGAAGGATAGACATCCCTAGCCTATCCTTTTCTGACTCATGCTCTTCCACTTGCGTTCCCGTTTAAGAATCTATTCTGTGCTGGCCTATAATAGGTGTTTTCGAGGTTCGTTCACTAATTATTAATTAAATAATTATTTAAAAAATAATTAATCACTAATTAATCAATAATTACAATTAATTAACGTCAAATTATAAATCGCAACAGTTGACAAGAGCTGCGCGCGCATCCATCTCTGAGTCTCCGGCAGTTGGAGTTGGACTTGCCTTTTGGATGTATTGAAGAAGCCCCATCAGCATGCTATGAGGACGAAGCGATTCTCATCCACTTTTTTTAGAATTCCTCAGTTTCACGTGTTAGGACTTAAAAATTGTTACCTTGCAATATAACAACTTTGGCCAAAATTAATTTTATGACTAAAAAATTTACATTAATTAATAATTGCTTAACAATACTTTTGATTAATTTCATAAAATAATTAAATATTAATTAAAATGAATAAAATAAGTTAATTCATCTGATTAAAAACAATATTGATTATCAAAAATAATTGTGTTCCTGATTCACGTTGTGATGACTTCTGCTATCAGCACGCTAGATGATTTTGCTTCTAGACCTAAGCACAACTACTTCGCGAACGTCGTTCGGGAACGCAAAGCATGAGTTAGAAAAGGACAAAAATATATGTGTGTCCTCTTCTATCACATGCACCTCGTTCGCAAACGACTTTCGGGACCTATTGTGGGGCCTTCTAGCATTTTGATAGCAGAAGTCATCACAACGTGAATCAGGAATACAATTATTTTTGATAATCAATATTGTTTTTAATCAGATGAATTAACTCATTTTAATTAATATTTAATTATTTTATGAAATTAATCAAAAGTATTGTTAATCAATTATTTATTAATGTAAGTTTTTTAGTCATGAAATTCATTTTGGCCAAAGTCGTTATATTGCAAGGTAACAATTTTTAAGTCCTAATAATTATGTGAAACTGGGGAACTCTAAAAAAAAAGTGGACGAGAATCGCTTCGTCCTTATGGAGCTTCTACAATAGGTCCAAGAGGCAAGTGCAAGTCCAAGTTCGAGAGCCTCGCACTTTGTTGCGCGCGCATCGTCTTGAATTTTATTTTTTTCAAGATAATTGATGGTAATTACTCATTATTAGTTAATTAATTGTTAAATAATTAATTAATTACACATAATTTAATAATTAATTAACTAGTAATGAGTAATTACCATCAATTATCTTGAAAAAAATAAAATTCAAGACGATGCGCGCGCAACAAAGTGCGAGACACTCGGACTTGGACCAGGACTTGCACTTGCCTCTCGGACCTATTGTAGAAGCTCCATTACAGCATGTTGAGAGCACGAACCTCGAAAACTGCCACAGTAGCCACTCACTGATTACGTAACAAATATTGACCAATAGAATCACGTTATAGCGGAAACTATTGAAAACTCACCCTCATTTGTTTTCATTTTACTAGTCCCAACTCTGATATTTTGTTTTGACAGTTATCTCCAGTTCGTGCGTTACATGTTTCAAAGCAACAGTAAACATAATTACATTTTCTTCTTTGAATATTAATTTGATAATTGTGTACGAAAAGTGTGTCTTATAAATATAGTACGATTAATAATTGGCAGGAATTATAAATTCATTGGATTTATTTTGTCAACTTTATTGACAAAAATCACATTGTGTGTAATGGAAAATTCATAATATCTTCAAAATTTTGACAGGTAATATTATTGTATTATTATCTAATTTATAACTAATAATAATCTTTTTTTGCTTTTGTATTATGTTTAGGTTATAATAATAATTTATTTTCAGAATTGTTACTATTGCAAATAGTTTGTCTGTTATTTACTTTACTTTTCTTTAATTAACAATTTTCAACTAATTCCACCATTTCTAGGATTTTATCAAATTTTATTATTTAGATCAGTGAAATTAAAGTAAATATTATGGATTTTACGTAAAATTTTTAATTATTTGAAAATCAGAGAAAAAGTATAATGATTTGTATATTAGTATACCTCATTTGATTTTTCGAATTTCGTATATGAGAATTAAAAAGATTTTTGTTAAAAGTTATCTTAAAAATTATGGATCAATTTGCTAAATATAAATTTTTGAGAACAAAATTTTACAAAATTAATTCTTTTTAGGTATATCAAATATTAGTAAAAAACACTATTACCCTTTTTTTGATAAATGTAAAATATCTTTAAACATAAAATGTATTGAATCAAATTTCTTTATCTTAAAAAGTAAAAAAGAAATGTTACATAAAAAAAGATTTATAAGAAGGCTTGATTTAATCAATTCCAAATCTCTCATTGATAAAATATTGATTCAAACTAATCAAACTTTATTGTAATAAAATCAGAGTGGCAATTTTGAATGATTTAAAATTCTTGGTCATTTCCTGGATAATTTTTTAGATTTTCTTGGTCAAAATTATACGTAAAATTTTATCAATTATTTAAAAAAAATTTGCATATGAATTATCAAACAATTTTAAGTTTTATGGTAATTTTCTCAGTCCATTCATCATCCTAAAATTGTTAATTTAGAATTTATGCTATGTGATGTCTATTTATTTTTTTTGTTTTATATGTAACTTTATTGCAATAAAATCAGAGTGGCAATTTTTTATGATTTAAAATTTTTGCTTATTTCTTGGATAATTTTTTAGATTTAAATTTGATTAATTTAATTTTTAATTTAATTTTAATTTAAATTTAAATTCTTGTATGTAACTTTATGTAACTCTATAAAAGTTTAATTGGGTCACAGAAGATTATATAGAGAAAATAAAATATTTCAGCTGAAAATTTTAATTCGGGCAAATATATTTATTTTTTTCCTTGGGGAAAAAAAGGTATACGTATTTTTTTATTTGTTTTTTTGTGGACAAATTTTCAAGTTATGAATTTTTGAAATTTTGACTTTTTGAAAGTAGATCTTTTTTCTATGTTATGTAGCTCGAAAATTATTGATATTACAAAAATTTCACCTGAAGAAAAAGTATGTTTTTTCTTCGATTTTTGAATAAAATTATCAAAAAAAAAATTTTTAATTTTTATTAAAAAAATCTTAATTTTTTAGAAACAAATTAATTTTTTTTCAATTTGGACATTTAAAAACAAATTGATGTTTTATTTCCTAGCTAGGAATGATAAGAATAGTTTACATATTGTTTAGGAATGGGTCTGATCAAAAGTTTTGTTTAAATAATGTGTTTTTAAAAAAAAAAATTTCTGTCTTGTTTATTTATTTTTTTAATCAAAATGTGTTTTATTTTACTTTTTTATGAGAGAAATAAATAGCTTAAACGATTAAAAAAACTTTTTGTTTAAAAAAATATAAAAAAAAGAAACTTTTTTCTTTATTTACAAATTATTTAAACAACAATTTTGATTAGACTCATTCCCAAACTATATGCAAACTATTCTTATCATTCTTAGCTAGGAAATAAAGTAAGAAAAATTTTTAAATGTCCAATTTGAAAAAAGATTAATTTGTTTATAAAAAAGTAGAATTTTTTTAATAAAAATTAAAAAATTATTTTTTTCGTTAATTTTATTCTAAAATCTAAGAAAAAACAAACTTTTTATTCAGGTGAAATTATTGTAATATCAATAATTTTCGAGTTATATAATATTGAAAAGAGATTTATTTCCAAAAAGTCAAAATTTAAAAAATTCAAGACTCAAAAATTTAGCCACAAAAAAAATAATAAAAAAATTAATATACCTCTTTTCTTCCTAAGGTACAAAAAAAATGTTTGAAATTCTACAAGGACGCCAGAATGCAAAAATATTTTTATTTTTTCAAAAACTTTTTAACACTTTAATCAAAAAGGCACGCATGAATATGTTCTAACGCAAAAGTGTTAGATTATTAAAAAGGATGGACATTTTTTTGGTTAGAATCTTAATTCTACAGAATATTAAAATAAAAGAATATTAATTTTGCAGAATTGTTATTTGATCGAAAATTAATTTTTCCGAAAGTCATTTTGACGTAATTTTAATTTATGCGAAACCAATTTTAATGGAATATTAATTTTGCAAAATGTCAATTTTGCAGAAAGCTAATTTTACAGACTTTAAATTCTGCAGAATATTAATTGAACCGAAAATTAATGTTGCAGAATATTAATTTTACCGACTATCAACATTGCATAATAGGTAATTGATCGAAAATTAATTTTATCGAATATCATTTTGACCGAATCTCAATTTGTGCGAAAAGAATTTTGGTGAAATAGTAATTTTGAAGTATATTATTTTTTAGAAACTAAATTTTGCAGAAAACTAATTTTACAGACATTCAATTTTACCGAATGTTTTTTTAGCCAAGAATTAATTTTGCAAAATATCAATTTTATCGATTATCAATATTGCGGAATAGTTAATTGATCCACAAACAATTTTATCGAAAATCATTTTGACCAAATCTCAATTTGTACGAATTCTATATTGATGGAATAATAATTTTGCAGAATATTAATTTTGCAGAAACTCAATATTGCAGAAGGCTAATTTTATAGACTTTGGATTCTGCAGACTTTTAATTAAGGCGAATATAAATGTTGCAGAATATTAATTTTACAGACTACGAATATTGCCGAATCGTTATTTGATCAAAAATTATTCTTGCCGAAAATCATTTTGCCCGAATCTCAATTGCTGCGAATCATATTTTGATGAAATAATAATTTTGCAGAATTTTAATTTTTCAGAAACTCAATTTTGCAGAAGGCTAATTTTACAGACTTTAAATTCTGCAGAATATTAATTTGGCCGAAAATTAATTTTGTAGAATATCAATTTGATAGACTATCAATTTTTCCGAATAATTTTTGAATCGAAAATTATTTTTGCCGAAAATCATTTTGACCGAAACTTAATTTGTGTGAATCCTATTTTGATAAAATATTAATTTTGCAGAAACTGAATTTTGCAGAATGCTAATTTTATGGACTTCAAATTCTGCAGAATATTAATATAGCTGAAAATTAATTTTGCATAATGTCGCTTTTACCGACTATCAATCTTGCCGAATCCTTATTTGAACGAAAATTATTCTTGCCGAAAATCATTTTGATCGAATTTCAATATGTCCGTCACGAATTGTGATAGAAGCTTAATCTTGCAGAATATTACACTGTACAAAATCTCGACTGAATTTTCTATATGACTGTTGAATTTTACGTCGACCGTCGAAGTAATATTAATTCTCGAACGTAAATTTACGCCGACAGAGAGCGTACTTTTAACCTGCTTGAGTAAAATTCCACTGAGCGTCGATTCTAATAAAAGACTATCTATTATCGATGTGATTTTACTTCTATTTTAGGTGTCATTTTAAGACAAGAAAAATTAATTTTAATTTTTAAAAAATTAATTTTAATTTTTAAAAAATTAATTTTAATTTTTAAAAAATTAATTTTAATTTTTAAAAAATTAATTTTAATTTTTAAAAAATTAATTTTAATTTTTAAAAAATTAATTTTAATTTTTAAAAAATTAATTTTAATTTTTAAAAAATTAATTTTAATTTTTAAAAAATTAATTTTAATTTTTAAAAAATTAATTTTAATTTTTAAAAAATTAATTTTAATTTTGTAAAAGTAATATTAATTTCACCAAAGTAATTTTACGAAGTGAATGAAGTAAATTTCCGATGTTCATATAATATCTTTCTTCAATAAAATACAACAAACATATTTGTTTAAAATATTTTTTTTGTTAGTAATTTAAATAAATCTCAAATTACATAAACTTGTACAAAATCAACCTCTTCCATGGGGGTGAAAAAGACTTTTTTAATAACGTTTTCAAAAATAAAAAAAACTAATAAACATATTAAATTTCAATAAAAACTGAAACTTTTTGAGAACAGACCAAAATTTAGATGACAAATCTCAGAATTTTATAAAAAAAATTATTTTAGTGTCTATTCATCCCTTGTTGTGTTTTTTCAATTAAATACAACGGACACATTAGTTTAAATTATTTTTTTATTGTATGTTTAAATAACAATTGCAAATTATTGTTTTAATGAATGTAGCTTTTTTATATGTGTTTTTTTATGTACTTTCTTATTTTTTTTGCACGCTACATTACAAAAGCGTGGACGATAAACTGTGCATTAATAATTTTTTTATTGTATTTTTTTCAGGATAGAACTTCATCAAATAATATTGAAAATTGGCAAAATGTTAAAAATTTTAAACAATCATTTTCAAGAAAATACTATCTAGAATTTTATAATGTATTTTATTGAAAACGATTGTTTAAAGTTCTTCACATTTTGCCAATTTTCAATATTACTTGTTAAAGTTCAATCCTTAAAAAAACACGATAAAAAAATTATTAATGTACAGTTTATTGTCCACGCTTTTGTGATGTAGCGTGCAACAAAAATAAGAAAATATTTTAAAAAACACACATACGTCCTAAAATAATTTTTTTTTCAATAATCCTGGGACACGTCAAGTTACTTTTGGTCTTTTGTTTACGAAATATTAATTATTTTTGAAATTTAGTAATATTGTTTATTTTACTTTTGAACACATTTTGTAAAAAATCTCATTTACCCCTAGAATAATGTAACAAAGCAACCCTTAATTGGGACAATAACATGGTTAACCTTGGTTTTTGAAGCCTTACGTTATGAAAAAACAAATACCAAAAAAACTAATTTCTTTAAGAGAAAATAGAAATAACCTTTTTTTGGGGTGAACTTTAAGGGCGGTTATCACCCCATAAAATTGCGAGTTGGCCGATAAAAAATCCATTTGTCTCTTAGGTTTTAAAGGAAGCCAGTAATAATTTTTATCGTCCACTCTATTGTATAGTGAAACTCTTGTTTAGCTAATCAATTGGATTTGTCTGCCGAGGGATTGCTAAGTGCCAAAAGAAAATTCTATACTCACGTTGTGAATTTTTTTTTTACACAGCTTATCCTTTTTGAAAGACAGTCCTAATCTTTATCTTGTATTATACTGTACAGTGGAATTCTAGTTTAGCTAATCAATTGGATTTGTCTGCCGAGGGATTGCTGAGTGCCAAAAGAATATTCTATACTTACGTTGTGAATTTCTTTTTCACACAGCATATCTTTTGGGAAGACAGTCCTAATTTTTATCTAGTTTTATACTGTACAGTGAAATTCTTGTTTAGCTAATCAATTGGATTTGTCTGCCCTAGGATTGCTGAATGCCAAAAGAAAATTCTATACTCACGTTGTGAATTTCTTTTTTACACAGCGCATCCTTTTTGGAAGACCGTCCTAATTTTTATCTTGTTTTATACTGTACAGTGGAATTTTTGTTTAGCTTATCAATTGGATTTGTCTGCCGTGGGATTGCTGAGTGCCAAAAGAAAATTCTATACTCACGTTGTGAATTTCTTTTTTACACAGCTCATCCTTTTTGGAAGACCGTCCTAATTTTTATCTTGTTTTATACTGTACAGTGGAATTTTTGTTTAGCTTATCAATTGGATTTGTCTGCCGTGGGATTGCTGAGTGCCAAAAGAAAATTGTATATTCACGTTGTGAATTTCTTTTTTACACAGCTTATCCTCTTTGGAAGACCGTCTTAGTTTTTATCTTGTTTTATACTGTACAGTGGAATTCTTGTTTAGCTAATCAATTGGATTTGTCTGCCCTAGGATTGCTAAATGCCAAAAGAAAATTCTATACTCACGTTGTGAATTTCTTTTTTACACAGCTTATCCTTTTTGGAAGACAGTCCTAATTTTTATCTTGTTTTATACTGTACAGTGGAATTATTGTTAGCTAATCAATTGGATTTGTCTGCCGCGGGATTGCTGAGTGCCAAAAGAAAATTCTATACTCACGTTGTGAATTTCTTTTTTACACAGCATATCTTTTGGGAAGACAGTCCTAATTTTTATCTAGTTTTATACTGTACAGTGGAATTCTTGTTTAGCTAATCAATTGGAATTGTCTGCCGAGGGATTGCTGAGTGCCAAAAGAAAATTCTATACTCACGTTGTGAATTTCTTTTTTACACAGCTTATCCTTTTTGGAAGACAGTCCTAATTTTTATCTTGTTTTATACTGTACAGTGGAATTATTGTTAGCTAATCAATTGGATTTGTCTGCCGCGGGATTGCTGAGTGCCAAAAGAAAATTCTATACTCACGTTGTGAATTTCTTTTTTACACAGCATATCTTTTGGGAAGACAGTCCTAATTTTTATCTAGTTTTATACTGTACAGTGGAATTCTTGTTTAGCTAATCAATTGGATTTGTCTGCCGAGGGATTGCTGAGTGCCAAAAGAAAATTCTATACTCACGTTGTGAATTTCTTTTTTACACAGCTCATCCTTTTTGGAAGACCGTCCTAATTTTTATCTTGTTTTATACTGTACAATGGAATTTTTGTTTAGCTTATCAATTGGATTTGTCTGCCGTGGGATTGCTGAGTGCCAAAGGAAAATTCTATACTCACGTTGTGAATTTCTTTTTTACACAGCTCATCCTTTTTGGAAGACCGTCCTAATTTTTATCTTGTTTTATACTGTACAGTGGAATTTTTGTTTAGCTAATCAATTGGATTTGTCTGCCGAGGGATTGCTGAGTGCCAAAAGAAAATTCTATACTCACGTTGTGAATTTCTTTTTTACACAGCATATCTTTTGGGAAGACAGTCCTAATTTTTATCTAGTTTTATACTGTACAGTGGAATTCTTGTTTAGCTAATCAATTGGATTTGTCTGCCGAGGGATTGCTGAGTGCCAAAAGAAAATTCTATACTCACGTTGTGAATTTCTTTTTTACACAGCTCATCCTTTTTGGAAGACCGTCCTAATTTTTATCTTGTTTTATACTGTACAATGGAATTTTTGTTTAGCTTATCAATTGGATTTGTCTGCCGTGGGATTGCTGAGTGCCAAAGGAAAATTCTATACTCACGTTGTGAATTTCTTTTTTACACAGCTCATCCTTTTTGGAAGACCGTCCTAATTTTTATCTTGTTTTATACTGTACAGTGGAATTTTTGTTTAGCTAATCAATTGGATTTGTCTGCCGAGGGATTGCTGAGTGCCAAAAGAAAATTCTATACTCACGTTGTCAATTTCTTTTTTACACAGCTTATCCTTTTTGGAAGACCGTCCTAATTTTTATCTTGTATTATACGGTAAAGTGGAATTCTTGTTTAGCTAATCAATTGGATTTGTCTGCCCTGGGATTGCTTAGTGCCAAAAGAAAATTCTATACTCACGTTGTGAATTTCTTTTTTACACAGCTTATCTTTTTGGAAGACAGTCCTAATCTTTATCTTGTTTTATACTTTACAGTGGAATTTTTGTTTAGCTAATCAATTGGATTTGTCTGCCGAGGGATTGCTGAGTGCCAAAAGAAAATTCTATACTCACGTTGTGAATTTCTTTTTTACACAGCTTATCCTTTTTGGAAGACAGTCCTAATCTTTATCTTGTATTATACTGTACAGTGGAATTCTAATTTAGCTAATCAATTGGATTTGTCTGCCGAGGGATTGCTGAGTGCCAAAAGAAAATTCTATACTCACGTTGTGAATTTCTTTTTTACACAGCTCATCCTTTTTGGAAGACCGTCCTAATTTTTATCTTGTTTTATACTGTACAGTGGAATTTTTGTTTAGCTTATCAATTGGATTTGTCTGCCGTGGGATTGCTGAGTGCCAAAAGAAAATTCTATACTCACGTTGTGAATTTCTTTTTTACACAGCTAATCCTTTTTGGAAGACAGTCCTAATCTTTATCTTGTATTATACTGTACAGTGGAATTCTTGTTTAGCTAATCAATTGGATTTGTCTGCCAAGGGATTGCTGAGTGCCAAAAGAATATTCTATACTTACGTTGTGAATTTCTTTTTCACACAGCATATCTTTTGGGAAGACAGTCCTAATTTTTATCTAGTTTTATACTGTACAGTGGAATTCTTGTTTAGCTAATCAATTGGATTTGTCTGCCGTTGGATTACTGAGTGCCAAAAGAAAATTCTATACTCACGTTGTGAATTTCTTTTTTACACAGCTAATCCTTTTTGGAAGACAGTCCTAATCTTTATCTTGTATTATACTGTACAGTGGAATTCTAATTTAGCTAATCAATTGGATTTGTCTGCCGAGGGATTGCTGAGTGCCAAAAGAAAATTCTATACTCACGTTGTGAATTTCTTTTTTACACAGCTAATCCTTTTTGGAAGACAGTCCTAATCTTTATCTTGTATTATACTGTACAGTGGAATTCTTGTTTAGCTAATCAATTGGATTTGTCTGCCAAGGGATTGCTGAGTGCCAAAAGAATATTCTATACTTACGTTGTGAATTTCTTTTTTACACAGCTCATCCTTTTTGGAAGACCGTCCTAATTTTTATCTTGTTTTATACTGTACAGTGGAATTTTTGTTTAGCTTATCAATTGGATTTGTCTGCCGTGGGATTGCTGAGTGCCAAAAGAAAATTGTATATTCACGTTGTGAATTTCTTTTTTACACAGCTTATCCTCTTTGGAAGACCGTCTTAGTTTTTATCTTGTTTTATACTGTACAGTGGAATTCTTGTTTAGCTAATCAATTGGATTTGTCTGCCCTAGGATTGCTAAATGCCAAAAGAAAATTCTATACTCACGTTGTGAATTTCTTTTTTACACAGCTTATCCTTTTTGGAAGACAGTCCTAATTTTTATCTTGTTTTATACTGTACAGTGGAATTATTGTTAGCTAATCAATTGGATTTGTCTGCCGCGGGATTGCTGAGTGCCAAAAGAAAATTCTATACTCACGTTGTGAATTTCTTTTTTACACAGCATATCTTTTGGGAAGACAGTCCTAATTTTTATCTAGTTTTATACTGTACAGTGGAATTCTTGTTTAGCTAATCAATTGGAATTGTCTGCCGAGGGATTGCTGAGTGCCAAAAGAAAATTCTATACTCACGTTGTGAATTTCTTTTTTACACAGCTTATCCTTTTTGGAAGACAGTCCTAATTTTTATCTTGTTTTATACTGTACAGTGGAATTATTGTTAGCTAATCAATTGGATTTGTCTGCCGCGGGATTGCTGAGTGCCAAAAGAAAATTCTATACTCACGTTGTGAATTTCTTTTTTACACAGCATATCTTTTGGGAAGACAGTCCTAATTTTTATCTAGTTTTATACTGTACAGTGGAATTCTTGTTTAGCTAATCAATTGGATTTGTCTGCCGAGGGATTGCTGAGTGCCAAAAGAAAATTCTATACTCACGTTGTGAATTTCTTTTTTACACAGCTCATCCTTTTTGGAAGACCGTCCTAATTTTTATCTTGTTTTATACTGTACAATGGAATTTTTGTTTAGCTTATCAATTGGATTTGTCTGCCGTGGGATTGCTGAGTGCCAAAGGAAAATTCTATACTCACGTTGTGAATTTCTTTTTTACACAGCTCATCCTTTTTGGAAGACCGTCCTAATTTTTATCTTGTTTTATACTGTACAGTGGAATTTTTGTTTAGCTAATCAATTGGATTTGTCTGCCGAGGGATTGCTGAGTGCCAAAAGAAAATTCTATACTCACGTTGTGAATTTCTTTTTTACACAGCATATCTTTTGGGAAGACAGTCCTAATTTTTATCTAGTTTTATACTGTACAGTGGAATTCTTGTTTAGCTAATCAATTGGATTTGTCTGCCGAGGGATTGCTGAGTGCCAAAAGAAAATTCTATACTCACGTTGTGAATTTCTTTTTTACACAGCTCATCCTTTTTGGAAGACCGTCCTAATTTTTATCTTGTTTTATACTGTACAATGGAATTTTTGTTTAGCTTATCAATTGGATTTGTCTGCCGTGGGATTGCTGAGTGCCAAAGGAAAATTCTATACTCACGTTGTGAATTTCTTTTTTACACAGCTCATCCTTTTTGGAAGACCGTCCTAATTTTTATCTTGTTTTATACTGTACAGTGGAATTTTTGTTTAGCTTATCAATTGGATTTGTCTGCCGTGGGATTGCTGAGTGCCAAAAGAAAATTCTATACTCACGTTGTGAATTTCTTTTTTACACAGCTAATCCTTTTTGGAAGACAGTCCTAATCTTTATCTTGTATTATACTGTACAGTGGAATTCTTGTTTAGCTAATCAATTGGATTTGTCTGCCAAGGGATTGCTGAGTGCCAAAAGAATATTCTATACTTACGTTGTGAATTTCTTTTTCACACAGCATATCTTTTGGGAAGACAGTTCTAATTTTTATCTAGTTTTATACTGTACAGTTGAATTCTTGTTTAGCTAATCAATTGGATTTGTCTGCCGTTGGATTGCTGAGTGCCAAAAGAAAATTCTATACTCACGTTCTGAATTTCTATTTCACACAGATTATCTTTTTGGAAGACAGTCCTAATTTTTATCTGGTATTATACTGTAGAGTGGAATTCTTGTTTATCTAATCAATCGGATTTGTCTGCCGAGGGATTGATGAGTGCCAAAAGAAAATTCTATACTCACGTTGTGAATTTCTTTTTTACACAGCTTATCCTTTTTGGAAGAACATCCTAATTTTTATCTTGTATTATACGGTACAGTGGAATTCTTGTTTAGCTAATCAATTGGATTTGTCTGCAGAGGGATTGCTGAGTGCCAAAAGAAAATTCTAAACTCACGTTGTGAATTTCTTTTTTACACAGCTAATCCTTTTTGGAAGACAGTCCTAATCTTTATCTTGTATTATACTGTACAGTGGAATTCTTGTTTAGCTAATCAATTGGATTTGTCTGCCGAGGGATTGCTGAGTGCCAAAAGAAAATTCTATACTCACGTTGTGAATTTCTTTTTTCACAGCTTATCCTTTTTAGAAGACAGTCCTAATCTTTATCTTGTTTTATACTGTACAGTGGAATTTTTGTTTAGCTAATCAATTGGATTTGTCTGCCGAGGGATTGCTGAGTGCCAAAAGAAAATTCTATACTCACGTTGTGAATTTCTTTTTTACACAGCTTATCCTTTTTGGAAGACAGTCCTAATCTTTATCTTGTATTATACTGTACAGTGGAATTCTAGTTTAGCTAATCAATTGGATTTGTCTGCCGAGGGATTGCTGAGTGCCAAAAGAAAATTCTATACTCACGTTGTGAATTTCTTTTTTACACAGCTAATCCTTTTTGGAAGACAGTCCTAATCTTTATCTTGTATTATACTGTACAGTGGAATTCTTGTTTAGCTAATCAATTGGATTTGTCTGCCGAGGGATTGCTGAGTGCCAAAAGAAAATTCTATACTCACGTTGTGAATTTCTTTTTTACACAGCTTATCTTTTTGGAAGACAGTCCTAATCTTTATCTTGTTTTATACTGTACAGTGGAATTTTTGTTTAGCTAATCAATTGGATTTGTCTGCCGAGGGATTGCTGAGTGCCAAAAGAAAATTCTATACTCACGTTGTGAATTTCTTTTTTACACAGCTCATCCTTTTTGGAAGGCTGTCCTAATTTTCATCTTGTTTTATACTGTACAGTGTAATTCTTGTTTAGCTAATCAATTGGATTTGTCTGCAGAGGGATTGCTGAGTGCCAAAAGAAAATTATTTACTCACGTTGTGAATTTCTTTTTTACACAGCTCATCTTTTTTGTAAGGCTGTCCTAATTTTCATCTTGTATTATACTGTACAGTGGAATTCTTGTTTAGCTAATCAATTGGATTTGTCTGCCAAGGGATTACTGAGTGCCAAAAGAAAATTCTATACTCACGTTGTGAATTTCTTTTTTACACAGCTATCCTTTTTGGAAGACAGTCCTAATTTTTATCTTGTTTTATACTGTACAGTGGAATTCTTGTTTAGCTAATCAATTGGATTTGTCTGCCGAGGGATTGCTGAGTGCCAAAAGAAAATTCTATACTCACGTTGTGAATTTCTTTTTTACACAGCTTATCTTTTTGGAAGACAGTCCTAATTTTTATCTTGTATTATACTGTACAGTGGAATTCTTGTTTAGCTAATCAATTGGATTTGTCTGCCGAGGGATTGCTGAGTGCCAAAAGAAAATTCTATACTCACGTTGTGAATTTCTTTTTTACACAGCTTATCCTTTTTGGAAGACAGTCCTAATTTTTATCTTGTATTATACTGTACAGTGGAATTCTTGTTTAGCTAATCAATTGGATTTGTCTGCCGAGGGATTGCTGAGTGCCAAAAGAAAATTCTATACTCACGTTGTGAATTTCTTTTTTACACAGCTATCTTTTTGGAAGACAGTCCTAATCTTTATCTTGTTTTATACTGTACAGTGGAATTCTTGTTTAGCTAATCAATTGGATTTGTCTGCCGAGGGATTGCTGAGTGCCAAAAGAAAATTCTATACTCACGTTGTGAATTTCTTTTTTACACAGCTCATCCTTTTTGGAAGACAGTCCTAATTTTATCTTGTTTTATACTGTACAGTGGAATTCTTGTTTAGCTAATCAATTGGATTTGTCTGCCGAGGGATTGCTGAGTGCCAAAAGAAAATTCTATACTCACGTTGTGAATTTCTTTTTTACACAGCTCATCCTTTTTGGAAGGCTGTCCTAATTTTCATCTTGTTTTATACTGTACAGTGGAATTCTTGTTTAGCTAATCAATTGGATTTGTCTGCCAAGGGATTGCTGAGTGCCAAAGGAAAATTCTATACTCACGTTGTGAATTTCTTTTTTACACAGCTCATCCTTTTTGGAAGACCGTCCTAATTTTTATCTTGTTTTATACTGTACAGTGGAATTTTTGTTTAGCTAATCAATTGGATTTGTCTGCCGAGGGATTGCTGAGTGCCAAAAGAAAATTCTATACTCACGTTGTGAATTTCTTTTTTACACAGCATATCTTTTGGGAAGACAGTCCTAATTTTTATCTAGTTTTATACTGTACAGTGGAATTCTTGTTTAGCTAATCAATTGGATTTGTCTGCCGAGGGATTGCTGAGTGCCAAAAGAAAATTCTATACTCACGTTGTGAATTTCTTTTTTACACAGCTCATCCTTTTTGGAAGACCGTCCTAATTTTTATCTTGTTTTATACTGTACAGTGGAATTTTTGTTTAGCTAATCAATTGGATTTGTCTGCCGTGGGATTGCTGAGTGCCAAAGGAAAATTCTATACTCACGTTGTGAATTTCTTTTTTACACAGCTCATCCTTTTTGGAAGACCGTCCTAATTTTTATCTTGTTTTATACTGTACAGTGGAATTTTTGTTTAGCTAATCAATTGGATTTGTCTGCCGAGGGATTGCTGAGTGCCAAAAGAAAATTCTATACTCACGTTGTCAATTTCTTTTTTACACAGCTTATCCTTTTTGGAAGACCGTCCTAATTTTTATCTTGTATTATACGGTAAAGTGGAATTCTTGTTTAGCTAATCAATTGGATTTGTCTGCCCTGGGATTGCTTAGTGCCAAAAGAAAATTCTATACTCACGTTGTGAATTTCTTTTTTACACAGCTTATCTTTTTGGAAGACAGTCCTAATCTTTATCTTGTTTTATACTGTACAGTGGAATTTTTGTTTAGCTAATCAATTGGATTTGTCTGCCGAGGGATTGCTGAGTGCCAAAAGAAAATTCTATACTCACGTTGTGAATTTCTTTTTTACACAGATTATCTTTTTGGAAGACAGTCCTAATTTTTATCTTGTATTATACTGTAGAGTGGAATTCTTGTTTATCTAATCAATCGGATTTGTCTGCCGAGGGATTGCTGAGTGCCAAAAGAAAATTCTATACTCACGTTGTGAATTTCTTTTTTACACAGCTTATCCTTTTTGGAAGAACATCCTAATTTTTATCTTGTATTATACGGTACAGTGGAATTCTTGTTTAGCTAATCAATTGGATTTGTCTGCCAAGGGATTGCTGAGTGCCAAAAGAATATTCTATACTTACGTTGTGAATTTCTTTTTCACACAGCATATCTTTTTGGAAGACAGTCCTAATCTTTATCTTGTATTATACTGTACAGTGGAATTCTTGTTTAGCTAATCAATTGGATTTGTCTGCCGAGGGATTGCTGAGTGACAAAAGAAAATTCTATACTCACGTTGTGAATTTCTTTTTTACACAGCTTATCTTTTTGGAAGACAGTCCTAATCTTTATCTTGTTTTATACTGTACAGTGGAATTTTTGTTTAGCTAATCAATTGGATTTGTCTGCCGAGGGATTGCTGAGTGCCAAAAGAAAATTCTATACTCACGTTGTGAATTTCTTTTTTACACAGCTCATCCTTTTTGGAAGGCTGTCCTAATTTTCATCTTGTTTTATACTGTACAGTGTAATTCTTGTTTAGCTAATCAATTGGATTTGTCTGCAGAGGGATTGCTGAGTGCCAAAAGAAAATTATTTACTCACGTTGTGAATTTCTTTTTTACACAGCTCATCTTTTTTGGAAGGCTGTTCTAATTTTCATCTTGTTTTATACTGTACAGTGGAATTCTTGTTTAGCTAATCAATTGGATTTGTCTGCCAAGGGATTGCTGAGTGCCAAAGGAAAATTCTATACTCACGTTGTGAATTTCTTTTTTACACAGCTCATCCTTTTTGGAAGACCGTCCTAATTTTTATCTTGTTTTATACTGTACAGTGGAATTTTTGTTTAGCTAATCAATTGGATTTGTCTGCCGAGGGATTGCTGAGTGCCAAAAGAAAATTCTATACTCACGTTGTGAATTTCTTTTTTACACAGCTTATCCTTTTTGGAAGACAGTCCTAATCTTTATCTTGTATTATACTGTACAGTGGAATTCTAGTTTAGCTAATCAATTGGATTTGTCTGCCGAGGGATTGCTGAGTGCCAAAAGAAAATTCTATACTCACGTTGTGAATTTCTTTTTTACACAGCTAATCCTTTTTGGAAGACAGTCCTAATCTTTATCTTGTATTATACTGTACAGTGGAATTCTTGTTTAGCTAATCAATTGGATTTGTCTGCCGAGGGATTGCTGAGTGACAAAAGAAAATTCTATACTCACGTTGTGAATTTCTTTTTTACACAGCTTATCTTTTTGGAAGACAGTCCTAATCTTTATCTTGTTTTATACTGTACAGTGGAATTTTTGTTTAGCTAATCAATTGGATTTGTCTGCCGAGGGATTGCTGAGTGCCAAAAGAAAATTCTATACTCACGTTGTGAATTTCTTTTTTACACAGCTCATCCTTTTTGGAAGGCTGTCCTAATTTTCATCTTGTTTTATACTGTACAGTGTAATTCTTGTTTAGCTAATCAATTGGATTTGTCTGCAGAGGGATTGCTGAGTGCCAAAAGAAAATTATTTACTCACGTTGTGAATTTCTTTTTTACACAGCTCATCTTTTTTGGAAGGCTGTTCTAATTTTCATCTTGTTTTATACTGTACAGTGGAATTCTTGTTTAGCTAATCAATTGGATTTGTCTGCCAAGGGATTGCTGAGTGCCAAAGGAAAATTCTATACTCACGTTGTGAATTTCTTTTTTACACAGCTCATCCTTTTTGGAAGACCGTCCTAATTTTTATCTTGTTTTATACTGTACAGTGGAATTTTTGTTTAGCTAATCAATTGGATTTGTCTGCCGAGGGATTGCTGAGTGCCAAAAGAAAATTCTATACTCACGTTGTGAATTTCTTTTTTACACAGCATATCTTTTGGGAAGACAGTCCTAATTTTTATCTAGTTTTATACTGTACAGTGGAATTCTTGTTTAGCTAATCAATTGGATTTGTCTGCCGAGGGATTGCTGAGTGCCAAAAGAAAATTCTATACTCACGTTGTGAATTTCTTTTTTACACAGCTCATCCTTTTTGGAAGACCGTCCTAATTTTTATCTTGTTTTATACTGTACAATGGAATTTTTGTTTAGCTTATCAATTGGATTTGTCTGCCGTGGGATTGCTGAGTGCCAAAGGAAAATTCTATACTCACGTTGTGAATTTCTTTTTTACACAGCTCATCCTTTTTGGAAGACCGTCCTAATTTTTATCTTGTTTTATACTGTACAGTGGAATTTTTGTTTAGCTAATCAATTGGATTTGTCTGCCGAGGGATTGCTGAGTGCCAAAAGAAAATTCTATACTCACGTTGTCAATTTCTTTTTTACACAGCTTATCCTTTTTGGAAGACCGTCCTAATTTTTATCTTGTATTATACGGTAAAGTGGAATTCTTGTTTAGCTAATCAATTGGATTTGTCTGCCCTGGGATTGCTTAGTGCCAAAAGAAAATTCTATACTCACGTTGTGAATTTCTTTTTTACACAGCTTATCTTTTTGGAAGACAGTCCTAATCTTTATCTTGTTTTATACTGTACAGTGGAATTTTTGTTTAGCTAATCAATTGGATTTGTCTGCCGAGGGATTGCTGAGTGCCAAAAGAAAATTCTATACTCACGTTGTGAATTTCTTTTTTACACAGATTATCTTTTTGGAAGACAGTCCTAATTTTTATCTTGTATTATACTGTAGAGTGGAATTCTTGTTTATCTAATCAATCGGATTTGTCTGCCGAGGGATTGCTGAGTGCCAAAAGAAAATTCTATACTCACGTTGTGAATTTCTTTTTTACACAGCTTATCCTTTTTGGAAGAACATCCTAATTTTTATCTTGTATTATACGGTACAGTGGAATTCTTGTTTAGCTAATCAATTGGATTTGTCTGCAGAGGGATTGCTGAGTGCCAAAAGAAAATTCTAAACTCACGTTGTGAATTTCTTTTTTACACAGCTAATCCTTTTTGGAAGACAGTCCTAATCTTTATCTTGTATTATACTGTACAGTGGAATTCTTGTTTAGCTAATCAATTGGATTTGTCTGCCGAGGGATTGCTGAGTGCCAAAAGAAAATTCTATACTCACGTTGTGAATTTCTTTTTTACACAGCTTATCCTTTTTGGAAGACAGTCCTAATCTTTATCTTGTATTATACTGTACAGTGGAATTCTTGTTTAGCTAATCAATTGGATTTGTCTGCCGAGGGATTGCTGAGTGCCAAAAGAAAATTCTATACTCACGTTGTGAATTTCTTTTTTACACAGCTAATCCTTTTTGGAAGACAGTCCTAATCTTTATCTTGTATTATACTGTACAGTGGAATTCTTGTTTAGCTAATCAATTGGATTTGTCTGCCAAGGGATTGCTGAGTGCCAAAAGAATATTCTATACTTACGTTGTGAATTTCTTTTTCACACAGCATATCTTTTGGGGAGACAGTTCTAATTTTTATCTAGTTTTATACTGTACAGTGGAATTCTTGTTTAGCTAATCAATTGGATTTGTCTGCCGAGGGATTGCTGAGTGCCAAAAGAAAATTCTATACTCACGTTGTGAATTTCTTTTTTACACAGCTCATCCTTTTTGGAAGACCGTCCTAATTTTTATCTTGTTTTATACTGTACAGTGGAATTTTTGTTTAGCTTATCAATTGGATTTGTCTGCCGTGGGATTGCTGAGTGCCAAAAGAAAATTCTATACTCACGTTGTGAATTTCTTTTTTACACAGCTAATCCTTTTTGGAAGACAGTCCTAATCTTTATCTTGTATTATACTGTACAGTGGAATTCTTGTTTAGCTAATCAATTGGATTTGTCTGCCAAGGGATTGCTGAGTGCCAAAAGAATATTCTATACTTACGTTGTGAATTTCTTTTTCACACAGCATATGTTTTGGGAAGACAGTTCTAATTTTTATCTAGTTTTATACTGTACAGTGGAATTCTAATTTAGCTAATCAATTGGATTTGTCTGCCGAGGGATTGCTGAGTGCCAAAAGAAAATTCTATACTCACGTTGTGAATTTCTTTTTTACACAGCTAATCCTTTTTGGAAGACAGTCCTAATCTTTATCTTGTATTATACTGTACAGTGGAATTCTTGTTTAGCTAATCAATTGGATTTGTCTGCCAAGGGATTGCTGAGTGCCAAAAGAATATTCTATACTTACGTTGTGAATTTCTTTTTCACACAGCATATCTTTTGGGGAGACAGTTCTAATTTTTATCTAGTTTTATACTGTACAGTGGAATTCTTGTTTAGCTAATCAATTGGATTTGTCTGCCGAGGGATTGCTGAGTGCCAAAAGAAAATTCTATACTCACGTTGTGAATTTCTTTTTTACACAGCTAATCCTTTTTGGAAGACAGTCCTAATCTTTATCTTGTATTATACTGTACAGTGGAATTCTTGTTTAGCTAATCAATTGGATTTGTCTGCCAAGGGATTGCTGAGTGCCAAAAGAATATTCTATACTTACGTTGTGAATTTCTTTTTCACACAGCATATCTTTTGGGGAGACAGTTCTAATTTTTATCTAGTTTTATACTGTACAGTGGAATTCTTGTTTAGCTAATCAATTGGATTTGTCTGCCGAGGGATTGCTGAGTGCCAAAAGAAAATTCTATACTCACGTTGTGAATTTCTTTTTTACACAGCTCATCCTTTTTGGAAGACCGTCCTAATTTTTATCTTGTTTTATACTGTACAGTGGAATTTTTGTTTAGCTTATCAATTGGATTTGTCTGCCGTGGGATTGCTGAGTGCCAAAAGAAAATTCTATACTCACGTTGTGAATTTCTTTTTTACACAGCTAATCCTTTTTGGAAGACAGTCCTAATCTTTATCTTGTATTATACTGTACAGTGGAATTCTTGTTTAGCTAATCAATTGGATTTGTCTGCCAAGGGATTGCTGAGTGCCAAAAGAATATTCTATACTTACGTTGTGAATTTCTTTTTCACACAGCATATCTTTTGGGAAGACAGTTCTAATTTTTATCTAGTTTTATACTGTACAGTGGAATTCTTGTTTAGCTAATCAATTGGATTTGTCTGCCGTTGGATTGCTGAGTGCCAAAAGAAAATTCTATACTCACGTTCTGAATTTCTATTTCACACAGATTATCTTTTTGGAAGACAGTCCTAATTTTTATCTTGTATTATACTGTAGAGTGGAATTCTTGTTTATCTAATCAATCGGATTTGTCTGCCGAGGGATTGCTGAGTGCCAAAAGAAAATTCTATACTCACGTTGTGAATTTCTTTTTTACACAGCTTATCCTTTTTGGAAGAACATCCTAATTTTTATCTTGCATTATACGGTACAGTGGAATTCTTGTTTAGCTAATCAATTGGATTTGTCTGCAGAGGGATTGCTGAGTGCCAAAAGAAAATTCTAAACTCACGTTGTGAATTTCTTTTTTACACAGCTAATCCTTTTTGGAAGACAGTCCTAATCTTTATCTTGTATTATACTGTACAGTGGAATTCTTGTTTAGCTAATCAATTGGATTTGTCTGCCGAGGGATTGCTGAGTGCCAAAAGAAAATTCTATACTCACGTTGTGAATTTCTTTTTTCACAGCTTATCCTTTTTAGAAGACAGTCCTAATCTTTATCTTGTTTTATACTGTACAGTGGAATTTTTGTTTAGCTAATCAATTGGATTTGTCTGCCGAGGGATTGCTGAGTGCCAAAAGAAAATTCTATACTCACGTTGTGAATTTCTTTTTTACACAGCTTATCCTTTTTGGAAGACAGTCCTAATCTTTATCTTGTATTATACTGTACAGTGGAATTCTAGTTTAGCTAATCAATTGGATTTGTCTGCCGAGGGATTGCTGAGTGCCAAAAGAAAATTCTATACTCACGTTGTGAATTTCTTTTTTACACAGCTAATCCTTTTTGGAAGACAGTCCTAATCTTTATCTTGTATTATACTGTACAGTGGAATTCTTGTTTAGCTAATCAATTGGATTTGTCTGCCGAGGGATTGCTGAGTGCCAAAAGAAAATTCTATACTCACGTTGTGAATTTCTTTTTTACACAGCTTATCTTTTTGGAAGGCAGTCCTAATCTTTATCTTGTTTTATACTGTACAGTGGAATTTTTGTTTAGCTAATCAATTGGATTTGTCTGCCGAGGGATTGCTGAGTGCCAAAAGAAAATTCTATACTCACGTTGTGAATTTCTTTTTTACACAGCTCATCCTTTTTGGAAGGCTGTCCTAATTTTCATCTTGTTTTATACTGTACAGTGTAATTCTTGTTTAGCTAATCAATTGGATTTGTCTGCAGAGGGATTGCTGAGTGCCAAAAGAAAATTATTTACTCACGTTGTGAATTTCTTTTTTACACAGCTCATCTTTTTTGGAAGGCTGTCCTAATTTTCATCTTGTTTTATACTGTACAGTGTAATTCTTGTTTAGCTAATCAATTGGATTTGTCTGCCAAGGGATTGCTGAGTGCCAAAAGAATATTCTATACTTACGTTGTGAATTTCTTTTTCACACAGCATATCTTTTGGGAAGACAGTTCTAATTTTTATCTTGTTTTATACTGTACAGTGGAATTTTTGTTTAGCTAATCAATTGGATTTGTCTGCCGAGGGATTGCTGAGTGCCAAAAGAAAATTCTATACTCACGTTGTGAATTTCTTTTTTACACAGCTCATCCTTTTTGGAAGACCGTCCTAATTTTTATCTTGTTTTATACTGTACAGTGGAATTTTTGTTTAGCTTATCAATTGCATTTGTCTGCCGTGGGATTGCTGAGTGCCAAAAGAAAATTCTATACTGACGTTGTGAATTTCTTTTTTACACAGCTCATCCTTTTTGGAAGACCGTCCTAATTTTTATCTTGTTTTATACTGTACAGTGGAATTTTTGTTTAGCTAATCAATTGGATTTGTCTGCCGAGGGATTGCTGAGTGCCAAAATAAAATTCTATACTCACGTTGTGAATTTCTTTTTTACACAGCTTATCTTTTTGGAAGACAGTCCTAATCTTTATCTTGTTTTATACTGTACAGTGGAATTTTTGTTTAGCTAATCAATTGGATTTGTCTGCCGAGGGATTGCTGAGTGCCAAAAGAAAATTCTATACTCACGTTGTGAAATTCTTTTTTACACAGCTTATCCTTTTTGGAAGACCGTCCTAATTTTTATCTTGTATTATACTGTACAGTGGAATTCTTGTTTAGCTAATCAATTGGATTTGTCTGCCGTGGGATTGCTGAGTGCCAAAAGAAAATTCTATACTCACGTTGTGAATTTCTTTTTCACACAGCTCATCCTTTTTGGAAGACCGTCCTAATTTTTATCTTGTTTCATACTGTACAGTGGAATTCTTGTTTAGCTAATCAATTGGATTTGTCTGCCGAGGGATTGCTGAGTGCCAAATAAAATTCTATACTCACGTTGTGAATTTCTTTTTCACACAGCTTATCTTTTTTGGAAGACCGTCCTAATTTTTATCTTGTATTATACGGTAAAGTGGAATTCTTGTTTAGCTAATCAATTGGATTTGTCTGCCCTGGGATTGCTGAGTGCCAAAAGAAAATTCTATACTCACGTTGTGAATTTCTTTTTTACACAGCTCATCCTTTTTGGAAGACCGTCCTAATTTTTATCTTGTTTTATACTGTACAGTGGAATTTTTGTTTAGCTAATCAATTGGATTTGTCTGCCGAGGGATTGCTGAGTGCCAAAAGAAAATTCTATACTCACGTTGTGAATTTCTTTTTTACACAGCTTATCTTTTTGGAAGACAGTCCTAATCTTTATCTTGTTTTATACTGTACAGTGGAATTTTTGTTTAGCTAATCAATTGGATTTGTCTGCCGAGGGATTGCTGAGTGCCAAAAGAAAATTCTATACTCACGTTGTGAAATTCTTTTTTACACAGCTTATCCTTTTTGGAAGACCGTCCTAATTTTTATCTTGTATTATACTGTACAGTGGAATTCTTGTTTAGCTAATCAATTGGATTTGTCTGCCGTGGGAGTGCTGAGTGCCAAAAGAAAATTCTATACTCACGTTGTGAATTTCTTTTTCACACAGCTCATCCTTTTTGGAAGACCGTCCTAATTTTTATCTTGTTTCATACTGTACAGTGGAATTCTTGTTTAGCTAATCAATTGGATTTGTCTGCCGAGGGATTGCTTAGTGCAAAATGAAAATTCTATACTCACGTTGTGAATTTCTTTTTCACACAGCTTATCTTTTTTGGAAGACCGTCCTAATTTTTATCTTGTATTATACGGTAAAGTGGAATTCTTGTTTAGCTAATCAATTGGATTTGTCTGCCCTGGGATTGCTGAGTGCCAAAAGAAAATTCTATACTCACGTTGTGAATTTCTTTTTTACACAGCTTATCCTTTTTGGAAGACCGTCCTAATTTTTATCTTGTATTATACTGTACAGTGGAATTCTAGTTTAGCTAATCAATTGGATTTGTCTGCCGAGGGATTGCTGAGTGCCAAAAGAAAATTCTATACTCATGTTGTGAATTTCTTTTTCACACAGCTTATCTTTTTGGAAGACAGTCCTAATCTTTATCTTGTTTTATACTGTACAGTGTAATTCTTGTTTAGCTAATCAATTGGATTTGTCTGCCGAGGGATTGCTGAGTGCCAAAAGAAAATTCTATACTCACGTTGTGAATTTCTTTTTTATACAGCTTATCGTTTTTGGAAGACAGTCCTAATTTTTATCTTGTATTATACTGTACAGTCAGGGTTGCCACAGACCTGGAAAACCTGGAATTGTCATGGAATTATTTTCAAGTCATGGAAAACCTGGAAAACCTGGAATTGTCAGGGAATTTTACAAAATATCGTTCTTAAAATTTAATTTCTTCTATTTGAGTAATGACAATTTCAAGTTTTCATCTTTTTTTCAACTTTTCGGTTTCAAATTTAGCGCTGAAAGTGCGCTTCTAAATCACTGTTTCCATTGGTCCATTTTTTTCCTTTGGTATTTATTGATGATTCGTGTTAAATTTTTTATTACGTTTTAATGAATGAATACTCAGTATTAACTCTATCATAATAATTAGAGTTTATTTTTGTTACAAAGTTGAATTTTCTCATAAAACTATACAAGCTATAATTTATCAGAACTGACCATATTTAAGAAAAATTAATAGCTTTTGTATTTATATCCTATAGTTTTAAGACATAACTATAAAAAAATGTTGACATTTAAAAGCATTTTAGAAATCAAAATATTTTGTACTTAGATGGTTAGAATCCCCGTTTGTCAATTGTAAAAAAATTCTAAACAAAATAAAAATTTTGAGTACCTTTAATTTTCTCTATTTTTCCGTCTATTTTAAAATAAATAGCTTTAATAATAAAATTTTGATTCTCTCACTCGGTAGTATTTAATAATATAAGAAGATGATATCGATCATTCCGAGTCAAGGAATAAATAGCTTTAATTTTAATTATTTACAAAATTAGTGAATTATTTTATTGGTAATTTAATTGTATTTTTGTCGGAATTAGCTAAAATTTGATTAAAACAATTTTACATTTGGATCTGGAATTTTTTAAAAAATGGTCTGGAAAAGTCAAGGAATTTTGAAATTAGAATTTTGTGGCATCCCTGACAGTGGAATTCTTGTTCAGATAATCAATTGGATTTGTCTGCCGTTGGATTGCTGAGTGCCAAAAGAAAATTCTATACTCACGTTCTGAATTTCTATTTCACACAGATTATCTTTTAGGAAGACAGTCCTAATTTTTATCTTGTATTATACTGTACAGTGGAATTATTGTTAGCTAATCAATTGGATTTGTCTGCCGAGGGATTGCTGAGTGCCAAAAGAAAATTCTATACTCACGTTGTGAATTTCTTTTTTACACAGCTTATCCTTTTTGGAAGACCTAATTTTTATCTTGTATTATACTGTACAGTGGAATTCTTGTTTAGCTAATCAATTGGATTTGTCTGCCGAGGGATTGCTTAGTGCCAAAAGAAAATTCTATACTCACGTTGTGAATTTCTTTTTTACACAGCTTATCTTTTTGGAAGACAGTCCTAATCTTTAGCTTGTTTTGTACTGTACAGTGGAATTTTTGTTTAGCTAATCAATTGGATTTGTCTGCCGTGGAATTGCTGAGTGCCAAAAGAAAATTCTATACTCACGTTGTGAATTTCTTTTTTACACAGCTTATCCTTTTTGGAAGACCGTCCTAATCTTTATCTGGTTTTATACTGTACAGTGGAATTTTTGTTTAGCTAATCAATTGGATTTGTCTGCCGAGGGATTGCTGAGTGCCAAAAGAAAATTTTATACTCACGTTGTGAATTTCTTTTTTACACAGCTTATCCTTTTTGGAAGACCATCCTAATTTTTATCTTGTATTATACGGTACAGTGGAATTCTTGTTTAGCTAATCAATTGGATTTGTCTGCAGAGGGATTGCTGAGTGCCAAAAGAAAATTCTATACTCACGTTGTGAAATTCTTTTTTACACAGCTTATCCTTTTTGCATGACCGTCCTAATTTTTATCTTGTATTATACTGTACAGTGGAATTCTTGTTTAGCTAATCAATTGGATTTGTCTGCCGTGGGATTGCTGAGTGCCAAAAGAAAATTCTATACTCACGTTGTGAATTTCTTTTTCACACAGATTATCTTTTAGGAAGACAGTCCTAATTTTTATCTTGTATTATACTGTACAGTGGAATTATTGTTAGCTAATCAATTGGATTTGTCTGCCGAGGGATTGCTGAGTGCCAAAAGAAAATTCTATACTCACGTTGTGAATTTCTTTTTTACACAGCTTATCCTTTTTGGAAGACCGTCCTAATTTTTATCTTGTATTATACTGTACAGTGGAATTCTTGTTTAGCTAATCAATTGGATTTGTCTGCCGTGGGATTGCTGAGTGCCAAAAGAAAATTCTATAATCACGTTGTGAATTTCTTTTTTACACAGCTTATCCTTTTTGGAAGACCGTCCTAATCTTTATCTGGTTTTATACTGTACAGTGGAATTTTTGTTTAGCTAATCAATTGGATTTGTCTGCCGAGGGATTGCTGAGTGCCAAAAGAAAATTTTATACTCACGTTGTGAATTTCTTTTTTACACAGCTTATCCTTTTTGGAAGACCATCCTAATTTTTATCTTGTATTATACGGTACAGTGGAATTCTTGTTTAGCTAATCAATTGGATATGTCTGCAGAGGGATTGCTGAGTGCCAAAAGAAAATTCTATACTCACGTTGTGAAATTCCTTTTTACACAGCTTATCCTTTTTGCATGACCGTCCTAATTTTTATCTTGTATTATACTGTACAGTGGAATTCTTGTTTAGCTAATCAATTGGATTTGTCTGCCGTGGGATTGCTGAGTGCCAAAAGAAAATTCTATACTCACGTTGTGAATTTCTTTTTCACACAGATTATCTTTTAGGAAGACAGTCCTAATTTTTATCTTGTATTATACTGTACAGTGGAATTATTGTTAGCTAATCAATTGGATTTGTCTGCCGAGGGATTGCTGAGTGCCAAAAGAAAATTCTATACTCACGTTGTGAATTTCTTTTTTACACAGCTTATCCTTTTTGGAAGACCGTCCTAATTTTTATCTTGTATTATACTGTACAGTGGAATTCTTGTTTAGCTAATCAATTGGATTTGTCTGCCGTGGGATTGCTGAGTGCCAAAAGAAAATTCTATAATCACGTTGTGAATTTCTTTTTTACACAGCTTATCCTTTTTGGAAGACCGTCCTAATCTTTATCTGGTTTTATACTGTACAGTGGAATTTTTGTTTAGCTAATCAATTGGATTTGTCTGCCGAGGGATTGCTCAGTGCCAAAAGAAAATTCTATACTCACGTTGTGAATTTCTTTTTTACACAGCTTATCCTTTTTGGAAGACCATCCTAATTTTTATCTTGTATTATACGGTACAGTGGAATTCTTGTTTAGCTAATCAATTGGATTTGTCTGCAGAGGGATTGCTGAGTGCCAAAAGAAAATTCTATACTCACGTTGTGAAATTCTTTTTTACACAGCTTATCCTTTTTGCAAGACCGTCCTAATTTTTATCTTGTATTATACTGTACAGTGGAATTCTTGTTTAGCTAATCAATTGGATTTGTCTGCCGTGGGATTGCTGAGTGCCAAAAGAAAATTCTATACTCACGTTGTGAATTTCTTTTTCACACAGATTATCTTTTAGGAAGACAGTCCTAATTTTTATCTTGTATTATACGGTACAGTGGAATTCTTGTTTAGCTAATCAATTGGATTTGTCTGCAGAGGGATTGCTGAGTGCCAAAAGAAAATTCGATACTCACGTTGTGAAATTCTTTTTTACACAGCTTATCCTTTTTGCAAGACCGTCCTAATTTTTATCTTGTATTATACTGTACAGTGGAATTCTTGTTTAGCTAATCAATTGGATTTGTCTGCCGTGGGATTGCTGAGTGCCAAAAGAAAATTCTATACTCACGTTGTGAATTTCTTTTTCACACAGCTCATCCTTTTTGGAAGACCGTCCTAATTTTTATCTTGTTTTATACTGTACAGTGGAATTCTTGTTTAGCTAATCAATTGGATTTGTCTGCCGAGGGATTGCTGAGTGCAAAATGAAAATTCTATACTCACGTTGTGAATTTCTTTTTCACACAGCTTATCTTTTTGGAAGACAGTTCTAATTTTTACCTTGTATTATACTGTACAGTGCGTAAACAATATAAATTTTAATCGTTTATGTTTTTGTAAGCTATAAGTCTTGTTTAGTTATTTAATTATCATTGTATTCGGAAGGATTGCTTCCGGGTTAGAAGGAAATTTGAGATGACTGTCACGTGGAGATATATGTGTATATTTGCATTGAAATTTTTTTAATTTTGGAAAATTTCAATTTTTACAAATTGTGTCATGTATTTTCCTTGTACTAGTATGTTTTCTTATTTTGTCGTTATATTTAAGAAAACACTTTTTACTTAATATCGGATATATATAATAACAAATCAATTTTCTTTCTCAGGGACGGATTAACCAGTGTGCCAGGGGGGGGCTTTAGCCCCGGGCCCCTTCTTGCGAGTGGCCCTTTTTTTCTTAAAAATGTAGTAAATATTTTAACTGATATGTTCTTAAAGTAGGTGATTATGTTAGTGTTATGTTTGCAGCACGAGTGGGCAAAAAATAAAAAATCTTTGTTTTTAAAGCGTTTCGAAAACATTTTTAAAAAGTTTCATATCTGTAAAAATGAACTTTATAATTTACAGTGTCGCAAAAAATATATTTATTGTAAAAGCATAAAAATTAAACCTTGTTCTTAGTTTTAAAATATTTCTCTTAAAAATCAAATTTCTATATATATTTTCTAGTTTAAATTTTCAAAATAATTTGCAAATTACATTTCAAAAGCTTATTATTTTTTAATTGATACACAATTATTACAAAAATTTTACTTTTTAAATAAATTTACAATCTTTTGAAATTCCAGTGTTTTATTTTTATATCTGTTAAACAAATCCAGCAAAATAATTTTTTTTAGATTTTTTTTTCTCTTATTCTACTCTAGACAGTCCATAAAATAGATTTTTTATAGCCGAGACTATGAAAAAAAATTTAGACTTTTGTAAATAAACAAATTTTGATGGGTAGAATAGCCCCAACCGCGGGGCTACTCTACCCACTACTTTAAGTTTCTGTCATTCCGGCAAAAAAAATTTTTTTTGACGCCTAACTTATATGAAAATCTTTAGAGGGATGTTTACAACAAAATGGAATAGTTGGAATACAATTTTTTCTTAATTCTGATTGTTAATGAAACATTGATTAAAAATTTAACGTTTCTGTGGATAAAATAGCCCCGGTTAACGGTTCTTAAAAATATAAAAAAATATAAATTTTACGGACTTTTGTAAACCTTAAAAACTTTAGAAAATTAAAAGAATTAGGTTTTTAATTTTGTACTACACGGAAAAAAATTTTCTGTATTATCCACAGGATTTCCTGCGCCATCTGCAAACGGAGATTGTAGTTTCCACAAACAGCTGATTTTGGAAAATACACAGACAGTTTTGTGCGCACGTCAAATATTATTTGGTGCTGGCCCAAATTTCTTGGGATTACTACAGATTTCTTGTTGTAGAAAACTCAAATTATACGAATTGTGAATTTCTCAAACGGCGTTGTGACTGCTACAGTAAATTTTTTTCCGTGTACAGAAGACGCAGTGTGCACCTCTGACAAAAGAGAATTTTTTTGTATAATAGCTTTGATTATTATCTAATGTTTTGTTATTTAAATTTTTAATTGTTTATTTATTTATTTATTCAGAATAAGTCCCTGGGGCTAATTAAGCCTCCAAGAAACAGTTACATAGGTTATATTTTAGTTTAATAATATTTTTGTGGTAACATATGATAATTGTTTATACAATATTGTAAAACAAAAATAATTTTTTGTACAGGTTTTCAAATAATTTTCTTTAGACTATATCTTACCAAAAGTTGCTTTACTTATAATTGTAATGTATATTTTTCCAGTTTAAAGGAGCCATGAAGGTAATGTGTATAATGGAATTTACTGTCCATTATTATCGAGTTATTAAGTTTAAGCTTAATTTTTTATGAAGCAATTATACTCAACAGAAATTTATTCTGTTGTTTTCTCTATATCTTTGTTAAGAAACCCCATTTTAGTGGACCCGGCAAAGTATCCATAATTTGGAAAGATGTTCTGTATTAACAATAGTTTATGTTTAAATATTTTAAAAGGATAATATACTCAAAAAATGCTGTCGAATGCAAAGAGGCTAATGGTGCAACGTTATATATTAAAAAATCTATCACCCCCCCTTTGGGGGCGGGCACACTCTCGTGGCGCGCTTCGCGCGTTAGTTTTAGTGCGCCACGGGGAGCGCAATAGGCGTTTGTCGCGCGGTTTTGCGCATTGTAGTGCAATTTTAATACTCATTGCGCTTCGTGCTCTGTTATTTGTATGCACAAATATACAAACTTGACCTGTATTTGGACCCTAACTTTATGTGTGCAAAATTGGAAACCGATCCAATTTGATTGAAAAAAGTTTTTGTGGCAACAACAAATTGGGTCTATACAAACAGACAAATAGACAGATTTGCCGGACCATGATTATTCAATTCAGGGCACCTCAAAACGTGGAGATTTCGTGAAATTAGCGAAAATCAAATTTCGACCGACATACTTTGCCATGTGATGAGAATATAAAAAGAGTATAAATGTTAAATTTTTTTTCGCTTTGTGAGATTATGCGTACATAATATTCAGAGTTCCTTTATGATGAAAATTGTTATTAACTGGAAAAAGATTACATTTTAGATTGATTTATTTTCTTATTTTTTTAATTTTATAACAGTATATAGTACTCTTGTATTTAATAATGTTAAATAATTTTTGAAGTATGTAAATTCGATCAGTGGGAAGGTAAGAAACATAAGATCACATTTATGTCTTTTTTAGTTGCGACGTTTCGATGGTTTGGTTCGCAACTAAAAATGACATAAATGTGATCTTATGTTTCTTACCTTCCCACTGATCGAATTTACATACTTCAATATACATACTTGGAAGGGAATTAATTTCTATTAAATAATTTTTATGATAAATAAAATTTTTAATTTAGTTTTACAGAAAATGCCTTTTATTCATTTGGACGGTTTTAAGTATAGAAAAGATACTAGATGCACAATCAGTGAAATATACAGGTTATGATTTGATATTTTATTACATTTTATCTGTACAAATGTTTATCTTAATAATAGATTGTAAATTGTATACTAAATTAAATTAAAACAAGATAAATGTTCTTCTTATATAATCTGTATGATAGGAGATTATACATGAAATCTATAAAAGAAATTATTCTCAAAGCATGAACTATGAATTACTCAAAAATTGCTTACTTACATGAATTTATATGAGTGACATTCCACGAGAGATTTAGTACTTTTTAGAATAACCTCACCAAGTTTCTTGAAATTTGTTAATTTATCGTTTGTTATGAAGTTTTAAAAAATCAACTTTTTATAAAAACATATGCTTATTTAAAAGTTAAAATTTCTGAAAATTGTTTAAATGTCTATATGTTTTAAACAGTTACAAACATATCTAAATTTGGTTTTCTGTGATCGGCACAAAGAAACAAGAAACATTAAATTAGTTATAAGCATTAACCGAGGAACAAAAAATAAAATGAAATAAAATTTCGGATTCTTTAAATTTTTTGAAGAAACTACATATGTCCCATTCTAATTAGGATTTGTAAAATCTGCAAATTTATCAAACTAATTTATTACAATATTTAACACAATAAAAAAATTTTCTCAAATTGGTTTAGCCTTTTTTTTGATATATTTTTTATTCAAGCCAAGATTTTTTAATTCTGTATATATAAATTTCCAAGTTTCGAGCAAAGTACAGACAGAAGTCTGATTTTATTAATATAGAAGAAAGATTATTTTTTTAAATAAATTTTGTTTTCTAAAGTTTAATAGCAAACAATATAATATTATCAAGTTTTAAGAAAATCTGTGATGTTACTCTGAAAACTACTAAATTTCTTAAAGAATGTCACATGATTATTTTTATTATGTACATTGAGGTTAGTTAGTACAGAAATTTTAAATAGTCTTCATTAATGAAACATAAACAAAAACAATTATAAATGACATATAGTTTGCAAAATTCATATATTCTTATAATGCAGATTATATTTTACAATTCTATTCTTCTAATATAATTTTAATTTTTAATATTATTAAAAACAAGAAGAAAGGATTTATAACTAATTTAAATGATGCTAAATAGATGTGCATATCGAACAACTCCATTTGTCATGTGCAAAGGTCAAGCGCAAAATATAAATGGCAAAATTGAAGTGACAAGATCTCATTGTTGTGAGAAAAAAATCAACGGTGAAGTAAATGAAGCTGCTACGAAGAGAATGCTCGAACTTTGCAAAGATATCAAGTTGTCTTTAATTGAAATTTATCGAAAAGTTTTACAAGAGTAAGCAAAGGCTATTATTCAAATAATAATTTGCGAAAACAGCTATCTAAAATCATTTAATTTTATTTGTCATTAAATTTATAGTTTAAAATTATTAAATTTTTTTTTAATTTTAAAATTTCTTTAAAAATTAATGCTTTTTAATGTAACTATTATTCTACATATTTAAAAATGAGTGATTTAATTCAAATTTTAATGTAACAAAAATTCAATTACACCCCTATTATTAAATAAATTTTAAGGTATATTCTTTTCTTATTTAAAGTAAAATTTTTCTTAAACTTGCAAATAATTGATAACCCATAGGTTCAATTTTAACCTAAAATTTTAATTACCCTAAATTTTCATCTTAATATTGACCTAAATTTTAAGGCTGTGTTTGTTTCATGATATTTTACATTTATATTTGACATAGATTTTGAAAGCGCCAAAGTTAGAGAGAGATTTTCCGATAAGTCTTGAACTATAGGTCAAAACTAACTTTAAATTTAACCTAAAGTTTAAGAACCCAAAAGATCATGAAAAGCTTTTTTGTTAAAACATGACTTCTAGTTCAAAACTGTCCTTTTATTTGACTTGAATTTTAAAGGTAAAAAAGGTCAAGTAGAGGTTTTTGTCAAATATGAACCTATAGGTACAAAATGATCTAAAATTTGGCCTAAATTTTAAAAGCAAAGAAGTTCAAATTGAGCTTTTCTGCCAAATATAGATCTGTAGGTCAAAGTTTTCCTTAAATTTGAAGTGAATTTTTAGGTAGAAGGTACAGTAGTGAAGGGGTTTCTTTCTCATAAAGAGGTTTCTCATCAAGACTTGACCTATAGGTTAACTATAGAACGTCCAAGAGTGTTCCATAAGGACAAGCGTATCCTAGTTGTAGCCCCTAGTTTATCAGCTTATAAAATTAGTATTGATCAAAATAAATATAAAGTGTAGCAAATTGTTGGAAAGCCAAGAAAATAAAATTTTTAGCGCATTCAAGATCAATGTTTTAAAGTTAAATGCCAAGAATGGGTAGCTTAAAGAAAATGAGTCTTTTTATCAAGTTATTCTATGAATGTTGAAAATATTTAAAATGAATTTTTTTTACAATAAACAATTAGGTCTTATTCTTTGGACATTTGTGAAAGGAAAGAGACTCGTCCGGCCAAGAAATATTATTTTTATAGATTTTACTGTAAATATACGGAAAAATGTTTTTTTTTTAATTTTTAGAAACATGCCAATTTTGAGAGCTTTGAAATAGAGTTTAATATTATTTTTTGAAAAATTCAAATATATGTATTTTTTCATTTTTTCGTCTACTTCAACCCTATGGGATGACAAAAAAAACTCCCTTTTCTTAAAACACTCTTGTCTAAAGGGCCTACCGGTAGCGCTTTCCGACAGGACAAGCGCTTGGATATTCTACGGTTAAAACTTCCCTTAAATTTTACCTAAATTTTGAGGGCAGAGTAGGTCCAATGTTACTTTCCCGTCAATAGAGCAACATTGGGGTACATTAATGATTGATGGTACATTATTGACATTCGTGGCTCCCATCATTGAACCATTCATGGGCCAATGGTTATTCCCCATTTGATAGAAACAACACTACTAATTTTAGAAACAACATGCATGCTTTTCTAGTTTTGATCAGGGACAGCTGTACATGTTATAATCCCTTTCCCAAGAAACCTGATACACACAAAAAACAAAGTCTGAAAATGAGGATGGACTGATTTTTAGTTTTGTCTTAAATTAAGCAAATAACAGAATTAAGCCTTAAGAAAGTCTTATAAATATCCTCTTAAATCTGAATCGAAAAACAATACAGTAAATCATCTACTTTTCAGACTTTTAGGCTGAAAAATAGTCACAGTTGTTTGTAAAAAAAGAAGATTTTGAAGTACTAAAAACAAGTGGTTATTGGGACTGTTTTTCAGCTCTGCTAGAGCATTATCAAGGAAGTCACAGACGCGTCTGCGCGTCGAATGAATCGACAAATATGCCTGTCAGTCGATAGAGTCGCGAATACAAAAGTTGGAACAGTTTATGAAAAGTGTGGTTTTTTATTGAATCAGTGTAATAGATTGGTATAATTTTGAATGTTAAAGTAATAAATATTTAAAATTAGTTTGTGCGACTTTTTTTTCAAAATGATACATCCTTGTAATGCAGTGACATAAATGTAGTGCAATGACAATCTGTCAAAGTGATGTGAACAATTGGCAAAGACTGCAGTTCTCAACGTGTTATTTTAAAGAAGTTTATTTGTGCAGTGACAATATAGTGAATTAATTACTGATAAAAATTGTAAATAAATATCAAACTCGTGAAATTATATTCCTATAACCTAAAAACTGTGGTGCTTGAGTAAAGAACTTCTAGCAGCTACTTTTCAGTTCAAGTTGTAGATTAATTTCAGATTTCAGTATTACTGATTCTGTGCCTCATATACTATGAAGTCTGAATTTCAGCCTACCCATTAGCTGAGAGCTAAATTTCAGTTTTGGACACGACTTTTTTTCAGTCTTCAGTTTGTATTTTTTTCATAGTATTTCCTTATACTGAATTTCAGCAATGAAAGCCTTTTTCTAGAAACACCTTAAAATCAGTCTAAATTTAGACTTAGTTTCAGATTTCTTTTTTGTGTGTATATACCAACCCCTCTTAAATGCTGTTTTCTAATTTTCATAGTAAAAATTTAAAGTCTCAAATTGATACAAAATCATTTAAAGTTTTACTCTCCTAATGAACTCCTATTTCATAAAATAATTGAAAACAGAGTTAATTTTGAACTTTTTTCCACTTTACTTAAAATTCTTCTTTCAGTTAATTTTTAAATAAAAAAACTTATTAATTCCTTTTAAATTTAACATTTTATTATTTAATTTATTTTTTCCTCTTATATTAAAAATTTATTAATTTATGAAATCTAAATTTAATATTTACTTAATTTTTAAAAATCCTTTCTTTTGCCTATATAAATTAAAATTTTCATATTCATATGGAAAACAAAGTTTTCATTAATCAACATATTAAGAACAATCATATAATTCGTATAATAAAAAATTATAAAACTAAATTAATTTATTAAACAAATAAATAAAAAACTCAACCCTCCTTACCCCCCTTATAAATAAGGATTTATTCTAATTCTATTGATGTAATTCTTACAAATTTCAAAAAAAAATTCAATTTTTCTTACATTTTCTGACATTTCCTAAATTTTTCATTTTACTATATTTTATACTAATCCCATTTCCTAAATTTTTCATTTTACTATATTTTATACTAATCCCATTTCCTAAATTTTTCATTTTACTATATTTTATACTAATCCCATTTCCTAAATTTTTCATTTTACTATATTTTATACTAATCCCATTTCCTAAATTTTTCATTTTACTATATTTTATACTAATTTCATTTTACACTTTCTTACTCTTTTATTGACCCCTTTTAAATTTAACATTTTATTATTTAATTTATTTTTTCCTCTTATATTAAAAATTTATTAATTTATGAAATCTAAATTTAATATTTACTTAATTTTTAAAAATCCTTTCTTTTGCCTATATAAATTAAAATTTTCATATTCATATGGAAAACAAAGTTTTCATTAATCAACATATTAAGAACAATCATATAATTCGTATAATAAAAAATTATAAAACTAAATTAATTTATTAAACAAATAAATAAAAAACTCAACCCCCCTTACCCCCCTTATAAATAAGGATTTATTCTAATTCTATTGATGTAATTCTTACAAATTTCAAAAAAAAATTCAATTTTTCTTACATTTTCTGACATTTCCTAAATTTTTCATTTTACTATATTTTATACTAATCCCATTTCCTAAATTTTTCATTTTACTATATTTTATACTAATCCCATTTCCTAAATTTTTCATTTTACTATATTTTATACTAATCCCATTTCCTAAATTTTTCATTTTACTATATTTTATACTAATCCCATTTCCTAAATTTTTCATTTTACTATATTTTATACTAATCCCATTTCCTAAATTTTTCATTTTACTATATTTTATACTAATTTCATTTTACACTTTCTTACTCTTTTATTGACCCCTTTTAAATTTAACATTTTATTATTTAATTTATTTTTTCCTCTTATATTAAAAATTTATTAATTTATGAAATCTAAATTTAATATTTACTTAATTTTTAAAAATCCTTTCTTTTGCCTATATAAATTAAAATTTTCATATTCATATGGAAAACAAAGTTTTCATTAATCAACATATTAAGAACAATCATATAATTCGTATAATAAAAAATTATAAAACTAAATTAATTTATTAAACAAATAAATAAAAAACTCAACCCCCCTTACCCCCCTTATAAATAAGGATTTATTCTAATTCTATTGATGTAATTCTTACAAATTTCAAAAAAAAATTCAATTTTTCTTACATTTTCTGACATTTCCTAAATTTTTCATTTTACTATATTTTATACTAATCCCATTTCCTAAATTTTTCATTTTACTATATTTTATACTAATCCCATTTCCTAAATTTTTCATTTTACTATATTTTATACTAATCCCATTTCCTAAATTTTTCATTTTACTATATTTTATACTAATCCCATTTCCTAAATTTTTCATTTTACTATATTTTATACTAATCCCATTTCCTAAATTTTTCATTTTACTATATTTTATACTAATCCCATTTCCTAAATTTTTCATTTTACTATATTTTATACTAATCCCATTTCCTAAATTTTTCATTTTACTATATTTTATACTAATTTCATTTTACACTTTCTTACTCTTTTATTGACCCCTTTTAAATTTAACATTTTATTATTTAATTTATTTTTTCCTCTTATATTAAAAATTTATTAATTTATGAAATCTAAATTTAATATTTACTTAATTTTTAAAAATCCTTTCTTTTGCCTATATAAATTAAAATTTTCATATTCATATGGAAAACAAAGTTTTCATTAATCAACATATTAAGAACAATCATATAATTCGTATAATAAAAAATTATAAAACTAAATTAATTTATTAAACAAATAAATAAAAAACTCAACCCCCCTTACCCCCCTTATAAATAAGGATTTATTCTAATTCTATTGATGTAATTCTTACAAATTTCAAAAAAAATTCCATTTTTCTTACATTTTCTGACATTTCCTAAATTTTTCATTTTACTATATTTTATACTAATTTCATTCCCTAAATTTTTCATTTTACTATATTTTATACTAATCCCATTTCCTAAATTTTTCATTTTACTATATTTTATACTAATCCCATTTCCTAAATTTTTCATTTTACTATATTTTATACTAATCCCATTTCCTAAATTTTTCATTTTACTATATTTTATACTAATCCCATTTCCTAAATTTTTCATTTTACTATATTTTATACTAATCCCATTTCCTAAATTTTTCATTTTACTATATTTTATACTAATCCCATTTCCT